>NC_081533.1:26488441-26788441 GCF_030273125.1 Centropristis striata
GATTTAAAAAAAAAATACATATTTTGTTCACACGGTATTCACATTTTTCTGGAAAGAATGCGGTTCCAATATATTGGCCACAACTGTATATACACATGCCCACACATAAACTCATAAAATCACCTTGACATTGTCATGCTCCCATTCACAGTGACAGCTCCAACTGTGATCTGCTCTCTCTCTCTCTCTCTCTCTTCCTCCCACCCTCGCTCCCCCTCTTTCGTCGTCTCAGTGTGCGATAAGTTGCCTAAGCACCTCATTATGCATGTTGCAGCTCTGCACGCATCATACTGTGACATGCTTAGATTTTTAATGGTAAAAGATAGTTTGTGTGGAGGGTGGTGGAACGTAGGCGGATAGTGATGGCGGGGTTTTGGGAGGGAGGGGGAGGGGGGGGGGGGGGGTCCTCCTCCATAAATCAAGTGTGTCAAATTACAAGATTGTGTTACATGATTAGCATCTACATAATGAGAGGAGTTCATTAGCCTCCTTTATTAGCTGTGATTGGGCTTTCCGGATGCCACGTCGGAAAAGCTTTCAGAGTTTGGGCGCATATTTGTTTATTAAGGTGATGGATTTGGCAACTGCATCTCAAGGGTGTGTGTATGCTTTGTGGCTCTTCATGTTTATTTTGTAAGGCTTTTTAGCATATGTGTTAAATACAGAAAGATAACAGTGTGGGTGCATGCACAAGCACATCAATTCTTGTATGAAGAGTTTTGAATGCACACAAACACACTTAAACATGTGGGCACGCACGTAATATACAACATCACATGTTCTTCCCCCGTCATATACACCCCCACCCCCCCTCTGCGAAGCATCTGCTCAGTTCGGAGTGTGTACTCACCTGCCCAGCATGCCAGCTCAATTTACTGTCGCTAAATCCATTTAGTCCATATGGCTGTTCCACGTCTCTTCTTCACTGCCTGCAGCGTGTGTGTGTGTGTGTGTGTGTGTGTGTTTGGCTTCCCGCATACCTGACTACGCTTTGAAATCCTTCTTAGAGGGTCAGCCTCTCTAAAATCTCCCCTGGGATCATTCCGGATTTTTTTTCTTGCACTCTTCAGCAAATATTTCACATCTGTTTCTGTACTCTTTCAACTAGCTTGCGCTTTTTCTTTTGCTTTTGCTAATTGCAAAATCTTGTTGGACTTGGAACAGACTTTAATAATGATTATTTTGAGATATCATGTTGTATATGATGTATTAAACTCTGCGGCTCATCCACCCCAATTTGAAAGTGAGCGAGTCCTGCTCCACCTGCTGGTAGGCCAGTAGTTCATTATCAGCCAATAGAATGGGCAGCTATATTATCGAGTGTTGTTTAATGGCACCGTCTACCAGCCATAAGTATTTATGAATGACGCCAAGGTGGAAGTGATATAATGGAGTGTAAAAGCAAGGGGGGAAAGGAAACAGGAGTCTAAATGCTGATAAAAGTGAGGTGGATGGGTCAAATAAACCAGGACTTTCACCCAGGAGACTGAGGTTCATGTCCCATGTTTAAACAAGTTGACAATGCTTTCTGAAGTAACATAAGTTAACTATGCGCCACGTTTTTACATGACCAACTTAATTACACCTCTTCTGGTGCTCACATCCAACTTCCGGTGTTTATTTGCATTTGTTTACTTTTTAAACTATCTTTTATAACGCCTAACCAGGAAGTCTTTTGCCCTAACTTAAGAGTAGTGGATTTGAACCTTAATCATAAGAAAACTGAAGCATTTTAATGAAATGTAACCGCTTTCTTTTCAGTAAGCAGTCATTGAATGGGCTAATAACGAGCTGCTCCACCTGCTAGCAGGCCCCTACTTGCCCATTCAATTTCTCTATATTTCTGATAACTGCTGATAATGGCAATTCAGTTGTCTGATAACATCTCGTGATTAAAAATCAATAATGGATGTCATGGGTGTTACCTTCACTTGGCAGTTTTGTGTATTTTAAAAATCAATTTGTAATGTTAGCTGCTCTGGAAATAACACTTAATTCTGCCACTTGTACTGGAATAGCAGCAAATTACATATTTCAACACTACTGACAGCTTATGGAAAAAAGGTTAAAGAAAAATATGACTATACTACTAAAATGTGCTTACTGTGATAATACATAGTTCACATTTTTGTTGCAATACCCTGGTGAAAGGCTATTTTTATTGTGTTCTTAATGCATTTGCTCCTGATCACCCACTTATGTCCTTAGCATGGATCTAACCCTAATTAGTATAATTTACAGTCCTGCTGCAGGGAATAGTCAAGTCAAATCCATCTTAATATCCCACTGGGACACACTGTGGTTCTGTGAGCTTACAAAACCACAGAAAACAAGAAAATATGTCTCACTCTTATCTTGTTGAAGAGCCCTTATTGTGTTTCATCTTGTCCTAATGCTCACTTACTCACTACCACAGAACCATGTTTGAAAGATATTACTTTGGTTTGCTTATTTGTGTGTCAGTTGGAAAAACAAAGTTTTATATTTACTGCGTCAACACAGAATTACAGTACATAGACACAGACACGCACAGACACATGGACACACATATTCCCTGAATGCTCCTTGGCCCTTTTCGCCCCTTTGTTTTCGTCTCTCTCTCGGCCTGTCAACATATCGTAAGTGTGGGATGAGGATGTGAAGTGGTAAGTGGCAAGGCATGACCCTTCCTTCCCCTCGCACACGCACGCACACAAATACACACAGTGTCGGCTTGTATCTTGCCTGTCCTATCCCAGTGGAATTGAGGTGCTATCTTTCTCTAACCTGTCAAGGTTGTCAGGTACTGATGGATGGCAAACAGATAGGGTGGAAGGAGGGGGACACGAGCACCAGGACATAAACAATGCTTCCTTCTGCATCCTGCCCTTGCTCTGTCTGAGCCTGCACACACAGCTGCTGGCTGCTGATGGTGATGGTGGAAGGCTTACCAGTGGGCCTTCTTTGAAAACTGTACACATGGTTTCTTAAGCTGCTTTGCTTGGTCTGTGTTTTTCAGCCTGTTCTGACGTTTTCAAGTGGCTCTGTAGTTCTGGCTGGAGTGGCTCGAATGGATTCAACAGAAGCGGTCTTAGACAGATATCGTTTTTTGATATCGTTTTTTGGTATCTTTGGATTTACAGTCTCAATCTGCAATATTTAGTGTCCCTATTCCCATTTTTTGGACAGAAAAATAAAGATGTGAGCTTGTGTTGTCATGTGTGATTTGAAATTCCACATACAATTCCACATACATACTATTACTATTATTATTATATATTATATATCATATTATTTTATTTATAATTATTTATAATGATATTAATTATTTATAATTATTTTATTTTATTTTATATTGTTACTATTTATTTATTATTACATATTATATACTATATACTGGACTATTATTACAATTATATACCGTCTAGTCACCATAGTATTGTTGCCATCATATCATCAGTATCATTACCATCATCTTGCCAACCATCCTACCAACTGATCTGCTTTTTTAACTTGTGTCCTTGTTCTATTCTGTATTTTTGTCAATTGTTGTTTTTATTTATGCTACCTCAGTATCTTATTCTATTGTATTTTATTGTACTTGAATACCGGACTGCTGTAACAACCGAATTTCACTTCGGGGATGAATAAAGTAATCTATCTATCTATCTATCCATCTATCCATCTATCCATCTATCCATCTATCCATCTATCCATCCATCCATCCATCCATCCATCCATCCATCCATCCATCCAGTCATGTAAAAAATGGTTAGACCACCCTTGTTTTCTTCAATTTCTTGTTCATCTTAATGCTTAGTACAACTTAAGGTACATTTGATTATGATTTTGGTTACTATTAAGAAAACCATGGAAAATGGCTAGATATCAGCTCTTAAATTAAACTCTTATTAAATAGTTTTGTTGTTGTCATTATATTTGTATACTTTAGTTGTACCAGGCATTAAAATGAACAAGAAATTGAAGAAAACAATGGTCTAATATTTTTTTCTATGTCTAGGAAATATTCAAACACCAGTGTTATCCATACAAGTGCGGTGGAAAACCCCAGATGTGTACCTAGTTCACGTATACACACACGGGACGTCAACTCCTTAGACAACTGAGCATCATTTATGGCGGCGAGCTCCTCTCGGAGGTCAACCCACGCTACATCTTTGAAATGTAATTATGTGGCGATTGTTGAAGTGTGGATGTGGATGTGGCAATTTATGGCCGACTTAGTCCTAATGGATGGCAACCGAGCCATTCCATCCAGTCCAAGCACACCCCTACACACTCCAAGGCCCTGCTGCAGATTAGAATAGACGAGGAATGTAGGTGCGGAGGTTGGGGCGATGAGTACATGGCCCAGTACAAGGAGAGGGCAGCGTATGTATTCTTTGTGACTGATCTCCTAGCTGTTACCATCTCTCTGATTCAGGGTTAATGGTGTAGATTTGAAGCCAATGAAGGATTGACAGCTTCATAAATGGCTGTTTTAGGTGGAAAGTGAGGCCACTTAAGCCATGATATTGCAACTACGCTATGCTACAATACCAAAGATATACAATTTACTCCAAGGGTGGAGAAGAGTTTTATTTTTCAGTTTACCTTAGATATGTACAAGCACATTCTTAGAACAGAATGTAGCTTGAGAGCTTCAAGGTCACACACTGGGTATCACGCGAGGACCAATTCAGCTCGCTGAAAGGGCGCCGGCCTTGCTCGGATTGTTTTCCTGTGGACATAATTAACTGCGAATAGAGATTAGGATTATTTCATTTAGGTAATCTGGCCCAGGAGTCCCCAGCCAGCAGTGGTCGGCAGAGATAGAGGAGGATAAATTGGTAATGTCTTATAATGAGCAGCTACAACAGGCATGCTTTGGCCCCAACCAGACAAACAAGCATGCAGTCGCCCCATTGCCTTCTCCTTCCATTGTGACAGGACCCAGAATGGGAAATCATTTTTCCATTTATTTTTTAATCATTTTCTCAATTTCCCCCTCCCTACCGTCCATGCCGAAAGTAATTTAATCTGTGGGCCACTTCAAAAGACACATTTTCATGCGCATGCTCACATCTTGCCAAGTTACACACATTGCACGTCTGTAGACTTGTAGACGCATATGCACACTATCCTTTCCTTGAGGGTACTGTGTCATTTGGGGGAAATGTGTCGTTGAGCTACTTTCTCATTCTATACTAAATGTTATTTACTGTAGGTGTGCGTTATCCCTAGAAGGCAATCTGTGGCATGGTGAGTAAACATGAGCAGGAAAGAAAATTGGAGTCAAAACAAAGCTATTTTTGGTTGCATATCTGGGAATTATCATCTCGCAAAATGTTCCACCTCAACTTTGGCACAGATGGCATTCGCTTGTTGTCACCCAAAAAGGGGTTAGAATGAAAGCATGCTGGTTAAAAAAAACAAAAATCCTTTGAACTTTGCATCAAGCCTTCCAGACTGTTTTTTTTTTTATTTCTTTTTTATATGAAGCCATAGTTGACACCAGCTTTGCAGTGCACAAAGGCTTAACAGTGTGCATGCATTCAAAGCACAGAAGCAAATCCCATCCAAAAGTATATGTTTTCTCTCCCCAGCAATCACAATGGAGAGGTGTCTGTCTGACTGCCACCAAACACTGATTTGCCTGCAATTGTATGGACTCTGAAGATTTTTGTTTACCCTATTTATACTGGTGGTAACGTTATAGAGAGCACAATAACCAACAATGAGCAATGCCCCTGTGGTTTTCTAAATGTATCTATGTAGCAGACTTCCAGAGGCTAAATCATTTCTGCTGACAAATAATAAAGGAGAGGTGGTGGATTGTAGGCGCTGGCCCATAAATATTTAAGTAGTGGGGGATTATTACAGAGTTGGGTTTTATAGGAAGCCTCGACTCCGATTGTAGTGGCTTGGAGGGATTGCGAATGTGTGCCTGTGCATCTGTGCTGCCCATGGTGTCATGCTTTATGCATTTTGCTGACTTTTTTTGTGAAGATCATTTTGTTTATTCTTTCTGTGATCCCCTCAGACATAGTATGACAACGCATCAAGACCTGACTGTCTGTGTGATGTGTTTATGTGATCTCCAGTAGAACCTTTTTTGTTATTGACAGAATTTAGATTCAAGTCACGACTTTGACCCCAAAGAGTGTCAGAGGCAGGTTGATAGGTTTAGAGACCTGGGCATTAGGCGGCCCGTGGGCCGTCTCCGGCCGTTGGCTGCCCCTGACCGGCCTGCGTGAGGTTACCCGGAAATTAGAGATCAATATAACCGCAGTGCTTTTATTTTGAAGGCGATTTACGTATGTTCCTCTGCAACCTTCACAGTATCTCATATGGTAATATTGGGAAAATGTATTGCCCACCACTGTGATTGGCAATGGGGTCATTTTTATAGAAAATTGAAGGTATGTTGCCTTAATACCTTATCACGATATTGAGGCAACTTTAACTAACTTTCAAGCTTCCAATCATGTTCGGGCTAGGAATCTACAATAGCACTGACTACCGGTGGTTGGTTACCGGCAGCAACTAACGTTAATGATTAAATCTCCATGGTGTGGAGCTATACTTCTGATTCAGCAAGCCTTGCCTTAAACACGGTAAACAAACATTTATTACGGATACCTTCATCGCTAAAGGAGACAGAGGATGAGCTAAACATTCCAGGAAGGAAAGAGCAGGAGAGACAGAATCCATTGCTAACTGCAAAGCTAAAGTAGCTTACAGAACTGAATAGAGTGCAAACAGCTGTGATATTAGCAAGAGTAGGTTAAAGAAAAAAAGAGCTATGGGTGTTTGAAAAAAAATAGGACAATAGGGTGCCACAAGAATGAGCTCTTCAACCAGGAAGTAAGTTAGCATTGTAGCACCACAGGGTCTAACTTCTTAAACTCGATGAGGATTTTGAATAGGTTTTTGGTTTGATGCCTGAAGTAAAGTCAGTTAAAGTGGTTAACACAAGCAGAGGAGATTTTCACAGTTTGTTTTACATCATAAAAAAGTTAGTAAATTTGCTACAGAGTTTATTTTCTGCCATGAGCCAAAATCCCATAGGCAAGTTCTCAATAGATCCCATGATGATGCTACTTCCGGGTTGGCCTACGTCATTTTGTTCATCCCTATTAGACTAGACAAAATAGACTGCTATGAACTACTGCTAGAGTAGCAACAATATGCTAACACAGAGTGTGTAGCCTGCCTGTCTGACCAACAATGAAATCCCCACTGGGGACTTGATCTCAAGTAACCATGACTTTGCAATATGGCAACAAAACTGATCGCCCAACCCTATGGGGTGACTATGTAGCAGATGCTTTAGTATCATTGTTTTTATCACAGTTTTATCATAATTTTAATACACTACCTCTTATTGTGACTGAAACAATAATAATTTACCCCCTGGGATGATGTCACAGTGAGCAAGCAGCATCTTCACATTATGCTGGAGAATAAAATCTCAATTTAGTGATCATCAGACAAGAAGTCTGGCACAATGAGGAAGAGAGAGCATAAAGAGTGTATCAGAGGTTATTTTTTTATATGTTTGAGGAATCCCAACATGCCCTCTCCAGTCTTTCTTTTAAACTCAGCCCGCTGACCCTCAGCCACTCCCCAATGGTGCAGACCAGCTCTCACCTTCCGTTTGGCGTCTATTGGTTGGTGGATGAGGAAAAATGACTGTGACATTAGCTATCGATTCCACATTAACGCATCGGGCTCCAACGCTGCCCCAGACACATTGATTTCTATTTTGGTTGTCACTGGAGAACACAAAAAAGTGAGGCATGCTCGGCTTTGAAAAATGGATGGGGTGTCCTTTTTTAAATGGCTACCAGCTCACAACTTGGTGTTTTCCCAGAGCCGAAAGCATTGCGGATGGCCGAACTTTTTGTAAGCATACAAGTGGGAAATCACATGATCCTTTTTTTTTTTCTTTCAGCTTCAGGTCTGAGTTGGCCTCCTTGGCATGCTCTCTCTGCTGCCAACATGTACAGCTACAACTCTATACACCAGAAATCATTGGTTGGAATGGCTTTCCAAAGGGGTGAAGCTGTTATTATTGGCTAAGCAAAAGCAGAATTATTTGTTGAAAACACGCCCCACCATGAGAGATAAAATAGGCGAGAGTTAGGAATACCCTTGGATCTCAGCCACAATATGAATAACACTGAATAATGTGCCATGTTTCAGCTGTGAAAAGCTTTTTTGCATATGTTGACATAATTAGCCAACACTATACAAATGAGTTGTGTAGCTGCTGCAGTCGTATCGTGGCCTTTGTTCAGCATCTGGCTGGTGGTGCACAGGGAGGCCTGCACACGGGATAATGGGGCCGATGGCAGGTGGCAATTTGTGTTGGGCATCTGAAAGCCTGTCTGTCTGATGGTTGGCGGAAGAACGGTCATGCCAGGGTGGACACATGAGAATTGGCCAGACAGCGGTCTCCAGCTCTGCCAGCCACTCACTTGGTCAGCTCATTGGTTTGTTGGTGTGCTGGTGATTTGGTCCAAACACCGCAGGGTAGAGTCAAGAGTGTTAATTGTAGTAGCTAATTACAATTTTGACAATTCTGTCAATTATCAGCTTCTGAATTCTTCAGGTTAAGTCTGGGATTTCACTTGCTCCTTAGTTCATTGAGTTTGGTGATTGATGGGATGATGGTGTTGAAGTCAATGAAGAGCATGTAGGTGTTGCTGATGTCCAGTGTAGAACCGTGCAGATGGCATCCTCCGTACTCCTATTCCCGTAGCTGAAATTGAAGTGGTCTAGTGGGGGTGTTGGGCAGATCCAGGACCAGTCTCTGTATAGTAGAGAAGTAGTTGGGGTGAGTGCAACGGTGCAAAAGTTGTCTGAAGTCTTTTTGCACTGGCACAATGGAGGTGATTGTAAAGCATGTGGGGGGAGCCACTGCTGCTTGGGCCAGTGACAGGTTGAATGTGCCAGTTAGGACCTCAGTCAGCTGCCCAGCACAGACCCTGAGCATGCATCCGGGGAGGCCATCAGGACAGCAGCCTTATGTGCATTAATCCTGCCCAGTGTAGCTGACAAATCAGTGGTAGACAATTTGAGTATTTGGTGGTGTGTAGGGAGCAGGTTGGTGGGTTTTTCCATGATGGCTTTTATTCTTAACAACATGGTTTAGTGTTGAAATTGTAGTTGAAGTGCTCCTCAATGTGTTGCCTGAGATCGTCCTTGGCCCTCTTGACGCCCCTCTTCATGGGTAGTCCTGGATCAACGTTACTGCCCTACAAAGACAAAAGGCAGTAACTATGAAATCAATAATAACCTGCATGGTTTGGAGCCTGAAAGAATGGAGGTTGAGATTGATTCTGATCATAATAAATCATACCCTGGCAAGCCAGTAGATTCTAAGTTATTATAGATGTGTTAGTTACTGCACCCAGTGGTGTACCTCATCTACAGCTGATTTAGCTGTAAGCTGTCTGATTTAGCTTTACTTCTTAATTTTCAGTGAAATATCCACATTGACTTTGCAACACTAAAACTTTCTGTACTCATTGCATAACCGTGTTCCAGCACCACCTTCTATAGATTTTTCTCTTTTCATTTTACATGAATATTTATACAAACAGTTTTACCACTTAGCTGGCTGTGAACCCCATAATTCTGGTAAAGTGGCTGAAATGCACCTGGTGAGTCTGAGCTGATCACTGCATGCATCTGGATTCTCTGTATGCAGCAGAGAAATCCCACAACAGAAAGATAGAAGGTTGTTCTCAAAAACATTTACTCATGTTATGGCTGACAAAGCAGGGAGCCATTCCTTTCCATCATATCTGATATATAGTATTTCTTATGAGTATATGCATTGTTATATATGTTAAAAAGGGATTCAAAGGACTAAACAGAGTAATTTACTTACTGTGTAAAAGTGAATGCTACTGTACATCTTGGAGACTGGTCTCCCAACAAAAACAACAATGTAAAGCATTTATACAGGCAGCAAAACACAACTCACATTCATGTTGTAGACTGTCTTCCAATGCCAACTTGCTGACGTAGTAAAAGTCCTTGACGGTGATGCAGAGTTTAAATGGTGAATGGGTCGAACAAATGGCGGGGTTCGTGTCCCATGTGAAAACAAAAGTAAACAACTTCTTACGTAACTACTTCACTTCTGGCATTAACGTACATTTGTTCACTGTTTAAACTGTCTTTTATAACACCTTAACCAGAAGTTTTTTGCCCTAAACCTAGGTCAGTGGTTTGGTAGCATTGATTCACAGAAAAGTCAGCCTTTTTTCACAAACACCAACCAAAAGTGTATGTATAATGACATGTTTTTCTATTTTTAGAAAGCTTTGCTCTGTACCATGAGCCGCGAAATGCTCAAATGTGTCGTTATGGGTGGTATTGACAAGCGGTCTATTCTGTCATTTAGGTTGGAGATCTTATTGACATGAAAGGAGTGAGATAAATGCAAGTTTAGCTTGTCAGTGTGTCAGAAGTACAGTTTTAAAGCTTCAGGCCAGAGGAGACATTGTGCACGTGTAAGCTTGTCAGTATGTGTTTGTTTGTATATATATATATATATATATATATATATATATATGAGATTGTGTGCAGAAGTAAGAGATTGATGATTAAAACAGGGAGTGCTTACTCACAAAGTCCATCCTTGTTCCTAAAGCTGTGCTCCCAGTCAATCATGTCAAAGCCACTGAGTGTCAGATGTTAGTTGAGCACTTATGATTGACATGTTCATGCATTTTTTTTTCTTTTTTCAAAGAGAGGATAATTCAGACATCAAGCAGGGTTTAGAATATACATTATTAAAGCTTAGTCAAAAACAAACAAATCGGGTTTGTTGGTTTTCCTCACCTTTTCCTGCAGCCCCCTCACTAACAAGTGATTCTTAAATCTTCCTCTCTTCTTTTGATGAGAATATTAGTTTAGCATAAGCGTTCTGAATAAACCATACTGACTAATCCGTACCCCTAATTTGCTGTGGTGAATACATGGCCATGTGCCATTTCTCATACATATCGGTATGCAACTCACCAAGAATGATCCACACCATGAATTGGATTTGCACTTAATATATATCAAATATTATGTATTGTCCTGCTTTGTACTGTAACTGCTGCACAATTTCCATATGAATACTAAAAGTTATATTTTTTTCTTATCTGACCTTATCTTGTATGCACCTGCCATTCATTTGAATAGTGGCTTTGTGATATAGAATCAGCTCAATGTCTTTGTCGACCTGTTGTCTACCAGTAGTATCTTGAAATCGTATTTTTTTTACTTTTAATTTGGGTGATGAAACATATTTTTTTCAAAATGTCCTTACAGGGTTGACACGGTAGATGCAGGGCAAAGACCTACAGTTCGACTGATGCAAAAAGTCGTGTCTACATGTATTCAAACGAGTGCACACGGACACATGCACGTAGTGTGATACGTTTAGGAGAGTGTCCTTGTTAACCACACTAGACATATGGCAGCACAGTGAACTGATTAATTGTTTACAGCATGCTTCTATTTTTAACCGTCCATTATTAGACCAGTAGCCCTCACACTGATTTATAATCACTGTGTTCAGATTCTCCAACCTGTGTGCCTATTCATGTGTGTTATTGGGAAATATGTTTGCCAAAGTTTGCGGCGCCTCAGGCCTGTGAGGAACACAAGACATGACACCGACACTGCAGAGCTTTCATGGGGAACATGTTGGGGAAGAGTTTGTTCCTGAGAATGTTTGTTTGTGCGCTTCTCATATCAACAAATATCCCCTCCTCCCATCTCATCACCATCCATCCTCTGTCTAACCACACTGTAAAACCCAATGTTGCTAGTTTGTTATCATAGCTATTTTTTCCTTTTCAATACAACAAAGATTTGTGCAAAAAGTTGTTTAACCTAAGATATTGAGTCAAACAGCAAGATTCATTTGAGTTAACTCCGTTGTCTTTGTTGTCTTGACATAAAATTATTTCGCAGCATGGACACTCAAATATTTAAGTTTAACCAACAAGCTGGGTTTACAGTGCAGATCGTCTTCGCCCCCCGCCTCCCCTTCAACCCCCAATCATCTCTTCTCCTTATTTGAAATGTCCCCATCCAATAAGATCTCCAACCTTTGAGTACCCCCCATGATGACACATATGAGCGTTTGTCACAATAAGCGTATTAAAAATAGCACACACGTCATTATACATACACTACGGTTTGCGGTTGTAAAAAAGGCTGTAGTTTTTGAGAATTTAGGATACAAAACCACTGACCTGGGTTTAGGGCAAAAAACATGGCAAGAAGTTATAAAAGTCAGTTTTCCACAGAAGTTACGTAAGTTACGTAAACAAAGTAAGTTGCGCAAACAACATACGTTATGTAAAAAAAGAAAAGTGATTCACAAACCGTGAGCCAAGGAAGTTACGTAAGTTACATAAAACGCGTAAGTTAGATTTATAGCTGAAGTTATGTAAATACTGTAAGTTACGTAAAAACTTGTTTACTTTTGTTTTCAGGCGGGACACGGACTTCGTTCTCCTTGGTTAAAATCTGTTGTTTGTTCGACCCATCCCACACCGAGTGTGATATCTGCCATTTAAACTCAGACTAGTCTGCCCCATCTCACAGCACATTGTTATATACAAAGTGCTAAATTAGATCAGGTGCTGAATTCATTATCTGCCTCATATCTGGGGAACGTATGGCACTTTAAAGCGATGAGTGTGTGGACGGGAAGTTCGGGGAATGATGTGTAATGCAATGTTAAAAGAAGAAAGGAGCCGAGTCATTGGGAGTGTGAAGGACCTAGAGTGGGATAGATACAAGACTGCCAGAAATTGGAAGCATTCATGTGTGTGTTTTTCTGGCATGGAGAAAGGAAGGTGTGGGAGGAGAGGAAGTGTCACGGGGGAAAATGCTCGGGATACTCAGCAACAGAGATAATGGAAAGAATGCAGAAAGAGATATAGAGCAAGAAGGATGGCGATTTTGATGATGATGATGCATCACCAGCACAGCTGATAAAAAGAGAAATAGAGAAATGGATGGGGGTGGAGGTTGGGGTAGAGTGGGGGGTGGGGAGGAAGAGAGGAAATGTCCACACAATTACTGTGGCTGCCAGATAGAGGCTCATCAAATGGCACTTGGCACAGCAGGCCTCTGCTCCACGCAGCTGGTGGAGGAGGGAGAGAATGGGCTTTGACAGCGGGGAGAAAAGACGGGAGGGAGGAAGTGAGGGAGAGGTTGCAGGGACGCAGGGGGAACCGGCTTGGAGGGGATTCGGAACACGGGGCAGCTTGTGTACGGGGCAGGGAAGGGGGTAAGATGGCTTAGTGTACAGCATGGAAAACTGAATCAGAGGTGTCAGTCCATGTGAATGTGGAGAGAGGGAAGGGGAAACTATGCAGGGATGCTGGCATCGCCAGTGGAGGGAGATTTGATGTGCCATAGAGAGTGAGTGGGAGGATGTGGGGGTGGGGAGGAGATGTTCTGCCACAGGACATTTTCCTCTTTCTGTTGGGCTACTACAGTATATCACTGCTGCGCTTCAAATTTTATACTTTTTATTTTTATTTGAAGTTTTTCATTTTATACTTTTTTATTTTATTTTAAGTACATTCCCTTACAAAGTATGCACTGTTGCATGCAGTATGCACATATCAAGGTCGCATTTTGCAGTATGTATGCCAGCATGCTTATCTGGCTCTTTTTTACCCCAAATCCTGTGCAGTGCAGTCTAAGCAAGAGGGTCAAAGTTCAGTGTGCAATATTATAAGGCATGGTATGTCCAAATATGTATATGCGCGAACCTGGTCTCACAGGAATCTGAGAAATAGCCACGGATTTGCTTCACTCAAAATCTGTGGAATAGCCACGGAATCACTCAAATTTCCGTGAAACTGACACGGATTTCGCTACAATGCAAGTTAATGACATTCATATCCCGTGACTCTTCCAACATACAAAGTGATTATGTACATTCACTGAGTGAATATTTAGAAAATAAAACATATATTTCTCGCTAGAAATGTGATCAAAATCAAGTCATGATATTGATTTTTTCACTTAAAATGAGAGAACTGTCCGCCATGTTTTTTGTTCTGAGCGGCAGGACCTTAAAAGTCACGTGACTTGGAACAAACCAATAGGAAAAAATATTAACTTGCATTGTCGCGAAATCCGTGTAGGTTTCACGGAAATTTGAGTTAAGCGAATCCGTGGCTATTTCACAGATTCCTGTGAGACCAGGTTCGCACATATACATATTTGGACATGCCATGCCTTATAATATTGCACATTGAACTTTGACCCTCTTGCTTAGACTGCACTGCAAAGGATTTGGGGTAAAAAAGAGCCAGATAAGCATGCTGGCATTCATACTGCAAAATGTGACCTGATGCAGTGGGACATCCTGGTACTTTTGGCATACTGCATTTGACATACTATGCATGTGGACATACAAAATAGTTTTCTGACATACTAAATACTATGGTAGTATTGTTAGTGAAGGCAAATGAGGCTGTTAATATGACAGAATTCCAGCCATGTGGAACAACTATCGGACATATGTTTTAAATAGCCATTTAATAGCCTACAATCAAATGTCGGTATCAGACAAACAGGTGGTATTTGACAACCTTGAAACAAGGCTTAACACCCTGCATAAGGGCTTCTGTATGATACAAAGCAGTTACCGGTTGCATGACATTTTTTTCTGTTTTATGTCCTCCCTTGCTGTGTGCAACTTCTATTTTGGTGTGTTCAACTGACGCAGAATATGTCAGTGTGAAGTGTGTGTGTTTGTGTTTTAGAATGTAATTACTGTGAAACAATCAGAAAATTATATTTTATTTCTTCGGATTCGCTGCTTTCTTTACACTAACGTTGATCCCTCTCTTCATTTACGGTCCACCTCGATCGACCACCACTCTCTGGACTAACTTTTAACTTTGTGCTTACAAACACCAACCGAAAATGCTTAATATCATGTATTTAATTAAATATTCTTTTTATTTGACATATTTCCGTCCACCCATTTTTCTTCCACTTATCCGGGGCTGGGGCGCGGGGGCAGCAGGCTAGGCAAGGTCTCTCTCCCCAGCAAGGTTTTCCAAATCTTGCCAACATTATTTGCATGACAACTAGATGGCATATCATGTGTAAAAATAGCAAAATATATTCCCTATTTTTAATGCTTAATTGCCAAGGCACACCACTTTCCAGTTTGCCAGGCAGCGTTGGAGTGTGTGCTGATACAATGTTAGCACTGCAGACTCTGAGAGTGAATGTGTGTGTTTATCTGTGTGACTGAGTCAATCGCAGCGCCGAGTTTAATAGAATGAAGAGAAAGCTTAGGCAATCAAAGCACAGAGAGAATCTTTGCTGGCACTCGGCAGCAACAAGATGGCCAGTCAATGCTAATTTCAATAACTCTTTAATTATTGGTGTCAGAGCTCCTTTGGATCATTTTGCGCTGTGTGAGCAAGCAAGGCAGAGGAGGAGGGGAGACAGTGAGATAGGGATTCTCAGTACTAAAATATTAATGAAATATGAATGACGGGAGATACAGGAGGTGAGGGGAGTGGATGCTGGAGATGAGAGAAAATGGGGGGCTGATAACCGTGATGGAAATGTCTTCTATAATATTGATGCTGAGAGTTTGGTTTTAAAGAGGAATGTTGGATGGGAGTGAGGGAAAAAAGATGGAAGGTTAACATCGTTCTCACTTACACACGTACTTCTCATCTCAACTCCCATATGAACTCCATTAAAACAAAAATCTCCCATTTTTTCCTTTTAATATTACTCTCCTCTTCCCTCAGCCTCTTATACTCCTCCCTCATTCTGTGCAATACTTCACATTATGATATTGCCTCTTGTTCTTTTCCTTCTACTCGGCTGTGTTTGGATCACACTGCTTGAGAGGTATACACTTGTGATTCTTGACACAGCACTGCACCCACTTCTGGCAGCAGGGGGTCTGGGACCACCCTCTGTGTCACCTGGGCCCACCCTGGACGAGCCCCCGAATGCAGACTCGCTAAACTCAATGGTTTTTACACACTGCAAAAAAGCCAACTTGTATTTTTTGGTTTAAAACAGTGATTTAAGTTGGTAAAACTTGGAAATATAAATTATTGACATTTAGGCCAATAATGTAAGTTAGCACAACAAAGGAAGCCAGTTGTCTGCGCAAAAACAAGTTGGTGAGTTGTTGTTACTTATATCTTTAAGTTGGGGTTCACAACAAGGGGCAATAGTTCTGCTAACTCTTATTTCTTTATTGTGAAATGCAGGAAAGCGGTGAAATTCAGTCATTAGCGAAAGCTAGCGGCTAACTGATGCTAGCGGCGCTGCTTGTTATAGCTACAAGAGTAGCCATTAGCGTATCAATGCTAACTCACTGCGGTCGCAACATTAGCTGACATTTCTTAGCGGCGTTACAATCGTGCCAATTCAGCACATTGCAGAAGTTAGCAGAAGTAAGGATTAAAAGTTATTACAATGTAAAATTATAAGACAACTAACAGTTGAGTTGACAAAAATCTGATTTCAGAGTTGAGCAAACTCAAAAACAAAACTTAAAATATTTAGTTTAATTGTCCAACTTAAAATTTTATCGAAGTTTGTTGCCTTGAAATTTTGAGTTCACCCAACTTTTCTTTTTTTGCAGTGCATGGAAACACATTGTTGCCAATTTGAGTGTTTTAAGTGCCCGAAAATAATTTTAAATAGCCAATGTGAAACTTGACTAAAAATAAGTAAAGCGTTTGAATGTCAGGTAGTCCTTGCTACAGACTTTCAAAATGATTGCAGATATCTAAACTAACTCCAACAAGTTCTCCAACATAAATGGCAGAAGAGGTTGAGTGTCAGTACCACAAATTACGGCATGGATCACGTTTCAGGGCGCATATTAAGGTATTGCGGTGTGGCTCACGGTACAACAGCACGTTCTAAAAATAGCACACACATACGGTCCGCGGCTGTAAAAAAAAAAGATCAGCTATTGACTGATATTGAACATAGAGTAATTGTGTTTATTTAGCTATTTCTTTTTCTCAACTTTTAATTTTGAGAATTGGTTGACAATGTTACACATTGTGTCATTATTATACATATATTGAGAAAAAATATTTGTTTAGAAAGCAGCCTTTGCATAGTCATATCGATGCATAATCGACATAAAAAAGTATTGGTAATCAGTGAACTTTTGGCCTTAAAAATCAGTCTATAGTTGAAGTACTTTGCATGTAGATAAGGTGCTAAAATGATTTCAAAAAGCATCAAAAAATAGAGCTTGCTTCCAAAAATAATTTTTTGGGAGAGGATCTCATAACCCACCTGCAGAGGCTTTGGGCTGAGCCAGTGTTTATGTCATGTTTACTTGTTTCACTCTGCTGCTCTGAAATCACGTCCACATCTTGACAGCGTTCCAGAAAATAGCTGCATTTCCACTGACCTCAGTGTTGTTTCCATTTTGTTATCAGTGAAAATTCAGCCTAGCAGGGCTGCTGTCCAGGAAATGGCGCACAGCATATGCCTTTTGTCCGACGTGCATTTCTACCTGTGGCATATCCCTCCGAAAGATGGTCAGATTTGAACTGATGATTTATTAAAAATCCCAAAACCAACGTAAGAGCTGGTTTATTAAACAAACGGAAATACAAGAGTAGCCTATTCATTGGAGCAAAGCTAGCTTACTGTGTCCAGCTTTGCTAGCATGAATTACTATGTTTATTTTTAATCCATAGCTTATTTAAAAATAAACCATACTTAAATATGCAAGATTACCGTCAAAACTAACCTTATGCCTCTTCAGGGGGAGCTTAAACATCAAACATTGAACTCCTCGACCGTTGTTTCTACCTTTTCACATCACCTGTGTTACTTTTACGATCGACAGGAAGTCTCTTTTTTTCCTTTCAAAATAAACAGGAACAGGAAATCAAGTGGCATAAGCTTAAGGCTGTAAAAATCAGAAATACTTTATTGACCCCTGTGTGGAAATTGCTTTGTTACAGTTGCTGCTGTATAAGAATAGAAAAGAAATCAATTATGTAAATAAAATAAAATAAAGGTAAAAATTACAATACAAATGCAAGTCTTAGTATATAGAGATGTACAAATAGAAATATAAAATATAGAATACATTTGAAATAAACAGAGATATGTACAATAGAATAAAATAGAAATATGGATATGTACAAATATGAACACACACAAATATGAAACATTTCATGTCTTCATTTATTTAATTTTCTTTTTATTATAATGATTATATATATTATTATATATAGCTTACATTTAATGAAGACCTAAAATTCAGTGTCTCAAAATATTTTTTTATATTACAAAAGACCAATTTTAAAAATATTTTTAATATAGAAATGTTGGCCTCTGAATAGTATGTCCATCTATATGCACTCAATACTTGGTTGGGACTTTTTGACTTAAACTACGATGTTTGTTTTTCATGATATTCTAATGTATTGAGATGCACCTGTATGTAAAAACAGTTTGACAAATGTAATTATTGCACATGATTTCTAAAGAAAGTCCAAATTTCATGGATAATTATGATCATAAAGTTATGAATCATGTGATTATGGCTGCTGATTGGTGAAATAAGTCAATTGACTCAGGGTGTCTGACACTCAGACAGGCAGGAAGGACTTCCTGTGGCGCTCTGTGGTGCATCTCGGTGGAATCAGTCTGGAAAAGGGTTAAGGTTAGAAAAGGCAAAATAAAAGCATCACAAATAACACTTGCATGAGGTGATCTCTTCTTTAGACTGACACAAAAGTTACTTACACTACCACTTAGGAGGGAAGATGTGCTCTATAATTGAATAATCAGCCTGATCAATACACTCATGTGCCGGTACCACCTATTATGTTTGCATTAGGCCTGTTATTCAGTGTCCTCGTAACAAGATATGAGTAGTTTGCACAGTTCTGAATAGCAACAAATTGAATGCAGTGGCATGGCCTTCTTATCTCCTCCCAAAAACAACAAGGAAGCATGCTCAGTAGGGATTCCCCACTTGTCCCGTCCTCCAAGTGAAAAGAGTAGCATGTTAGCATACTGTGGAGCAGCAGATGCTAACTTCCCCGAGTGGGAGGTGTGTGACTTACACTGCCAGCCTGCTCTTTGTTGTCAGTGTGCGTTGGGCTGTTCAGTTGCATTTAGTGCTGATTAATATGAGAGATACACTCATTGTTGCCTCACGCGGCGCGCATAACTCACATTGTGCATGAATGCCAAGAAGCGTATCTGTCGCCACAATGACAGCCTTTGCGGATCTGAATGAGATAAACAGAAAAAAGACAAGTGCATAATTAAAGCTTAATGTAGGAGTATGATAGTTTTCTTAATTTAACCACACACTTGGAAATCCTGTATTTCCTGAACTCTAAATGAGTATGAGTGTCAGCTTACAACTGAACACATGTCATTTAAATTTAAATGAACACCAAAATATAATCGTAAAAATTTGATTCCAGGTTCCTTAAACAAGAAACCTCCTTAATTACAGTAACAAGATAATTATAATTACTTACTCCCAGTCTTGGCTTGGCTGTATGTGTTTTTTTTTTTTTTTTTCCTTTCCTGAGCTGTGGCAGAGAAGAATGCTTGTGTTATCTGTGGCCAAAAAGCCACTAAATCCACTTTTATACCCTGTTAGTGTGACCAACAACCCGTCTTTTATTGTGAAATACTTCTTTAAAAACCCTGTTAATAAGTTTAAAACCCCAAAAAAAGAAAGTAACGGTATTTTGAAAGAAGTGATAACCGTGAGCACACTTTTAGTTTTGCCATAAATATCACATGAACTTCCACATATTGCACAGCCACAGACTGTCACTGTTTCTTCAGCGTTAACAATGGCTGGAGTTGTCACAATACGCCCCGCGGTGTCAAACGTACCTTATCTCTTTAGTTCTTCATTCAAGGTTAGCTAGCTGAGCCTGGGGGAACACTTCAGATGTCTACAGCTTAAAGAGTTGTGACATTGACACAGGAGTCACAGCGGAGTCACGTCTCCTACATTTGACAAGGTTGTGATGAGGCTGCCATCATATTAAGGGAAAAGGCACGACGTGCAGCGCAGTTGTCGATGTGAAAGCGGACTTAAGCGAAAAGTAGTCTTCTGTTTGCAGATTTTACGCTTCAGAACGATCTCTAAATTCCCACAGGGCCTGGGGAAACGCATTTCATTGTGCGCGCACTGCAGCGCGCGCACAATGAAACACCCACACACACGCTTGTCGGCTGCCCACACTAACTGTGTAGTTAGTGTGTGTGCATGTGTGGTTTCAGCGGAGCAGCAATGCTTTTCTAAGCCCACAGATAGTCAGAGAGAGAGGGAATGAGTGGGATTGATAGGGCCCAGTGTCTAATTAACTTACTGCCTTCAGAGGATGTGTGTGTTTCCTTAAATCCAAGGCAAATGATGACCACTGGGGAGAAGGAAGGGAGGGGGAGAGAAGGGGGCGCAGTGGTGCAGAGAAAGAGGCGATGAGACACTGGAAGTGCCACTGGAGTTGGTATTAAAGCAGCTGTATGTGAACTTTGACCCTGTGATGTCAGGAGTATTGCCACTCACTGCCCCTTGAACCTGGTCTCACAGAAATCCGTGAAATAGCCACGGAATCGCTCAAATTTCCGTGAAACTGACACGGTCATATCCCGTGGCCATCCCATTGATATTTTTTCCTATTGGTTTGTTCCAAGTCACGTGACTTTCAAGGTTCCGGCGGTCAGAACAAAAAACATGGCGGACAGTTCTCTCATTTTTAGTGAAAAAATTTATATTTAGACTAAAAATGGATTTTGATCACATTTCTAGTGAGAAATATATGTTCTAAATATTCACTCAGTGAATGTACATAATCACTTTGTGGTGAAGATCTCGCCAGAAAAATATGACTGTCATTAACTTGCATTGTAGTGAAATCCGTGTCAGTTTCACGGATTTCTGTGAGACCATGTTGGCCCCTTATTTAGGAAACAAACGTATGGCAGTAAAGTGTGCGTACTGCTAGTGTTGGGACAACAGCGCTTCATGAAGCATTTCCTTTATTTTTTAGCCCACTAGATGGCGGTCTTGGCTTTAAAAAAAGGCTTCAGCAATGGTAATTGAGTGTGTTTTTAGCGCTTTGTTAAACAAAGAGCGCCATCTTTTGGCCTCTGTAAATAATGCAAATGCTTCACGAAGCTTCGTTGTTCCAACACTACTGAAAACACACTTAATTACCATTGCTGAAGCCTTTTTTTAACCCTTTATCAGGCAAGGAACTATATTTGGTAACTTCAGGTAATATTTCGAGGAAAAAGTTAAAGTGGCAAATCTACGAGAAAAAAATGCGTAATTTATGAGATTTAAAGTGGTGAATCTGGGAGAAAAAAGTTGCTTTTTTTCCCACTTTTTTTCTCGTAAATCTGCAAGTTTTTTTCTTGTAGATTTGCCACTTTTTTTCTTTTAGATTTGCCACTTTTGTCTCGAAATATTACCTGAAGTTACCAAATATAGTTCTTTGCCTGATAAAGGGTTAAGCCAAGACCACCAGTGGGGTCAAAAAATAAAGCAAATGCTCCACGAAGCTTCGTTGTCCCAACATTACATACTGCCGTTTCTGTGCAAGGCTCAGCATTTATCAATGTGGATGTGAGCAGAGGGTACTATCAGATCTCACGTCTGGTCTCAGCTCGTGTACGCAAGTTTGAGTCAGCGTAAAGTCCACATGTCTGAGTAAGATAATTGTAATTAGACTATTGTACCGATGCCTGGAGCGGGTAAAACTCTGGGGTGGTGTTTTTTTAAATAGTGACAAACCAAAGCAGGTTTCATTTATTATCATTAAAAATACAAAATTCAACCATGCAACCGTGAAATTATTTAAACAAGCTACTAGCCTAGGCTAATGAATGTTAATGTCCTTAGTTTGTTTTATAAAAACATGCTTTATTGATGGATTTTCAACTTTCCAGTTGAAAGTCCTTGGGTTTGATCATGTCCAATGAAGGTTTTTTTCAGAAAAAGTAAAGTCATCAAAATCACTTTATTCTATTCAAAATCCCGCCAAATAATAAACCTTATGCAAGAACCAGATCCTGTAAAAAATAAAAAAATAAAAATAAAACATCAGATTGTGCACAACTTGGAAGCCATCCAAAGTTGACAAAAGTTTGTGAAAATAGGAAAGACTTGACGGCCGTTTCCAAGGTGCAGAAAGTAGAAGAGAAGAAGAAGAGAATTTGTAAAAATGCAAAAATAATTTAATATTTATAGCATGTGGAGCCGATTTTTTCCCCCAATGTTGGTAAAAAAATTAATTTATATACAATTATATATCAAAGAAATCAAACCTTTTAGGATTAATGGCATTCCAACTGTATTATAATGGACAACAGGCATTTTTGAGTTTGTTAAATGTGACTCCCTGAAACTGCTTTGAGTTCAGAGGGTTTCTTACTGGGCATTTGCATATTATACAGGTTTCCTCCTGAATAACACAGGCTATTAATTAATTTCAAAATGAGTCTGATCTGATCTTTTCGCTGCCTGTGGTGATTATCCTCACTGTGTCACCAGCAGCAGCAACCATCCAAAAAGATCACATATCTA
Organism: Centropristis striata; assembly: GCF_030273125.1. Classification (NCBI taxonomy): domain Eukaryota; kingdom Metazoa; phylum Chordata; class Actinopteri; order Perciformes; family Serranidae; genus Centropristis; species Centropristis striata. The sequence goes on from NC_081533.1 coordinate 26,511,048, forward strand.
AATAACATACCAGAAACACTCTGATGCACCTGTGCGAGGAAAAATACCCTGAGCTGTTCCACACAGAGTTACAGCGAGTGCTGCTGCTTCACAGGCTGAATTCTCTGCAGCAGCTGCAGACATGGCAGCCGGAGCCAAACATTTGTGGGGAGAATGGGGGCTGTGTGAATGTTGCACGCTATGCAAACACCTGATGGGTATTTGCTCGCGTTGTAGGTCCAGACTTTTTGTGAACTGAGATTCCCTGTGATGCCGCATCGGCAGTATTTGCTCACAGACTTGTTTTCGGTGGATAAGCAAAGAAAGGCAAGTGTCGACGGCAAGCGGGGGCTGCAAAAAATGTCTCGGTGTGAGATTGAAAAACAAACTCGCTGAGACACAGAAGTCAAGCAGGAAGACATGGCGAGGCAGGGGCAGAGGGAGGCAGTGAATTAGAGTCTTTAATTAGAGCAGACATAGAGGGCTGTCTGCGTGTATCACACAGGCGAGGCCTAAAGGGGAAAGTATGAAGGGAAAGTCACTTTCAAGCTCCACTAATATAATGGGGCCCCCGTGGGACCGAGCAGGGGGTAGATGTTTTTTTGGGCTTATTTCTGCATGTTCATCCCAACAAACGTCTCTCTGAGCTCAACCTGTTTCAAGGTTGGTTCAAACAGCTGAAGTCATCACTGCAGACCGTGAGGTTAATGTGCACATTCTTTTTTTTCTTCTTTTTTTTTTTTTTGCCATTATCATCCTCAGCGGCGGCGGCAGCACAGCCGCACACAAATAGAGCCTCTTGCTAAGCCCGGTGTCATATCAGTCTTGTGTGGCTAAGCAGGCTGTTCAGTGGGTTGTGAAATTGAAATGCAGCCTTGGTTATTAGACAAACAGCCCATCACCCGTACTGCTAGTTCACTGTCAATAGCCACTGTAGCGTCAACTAACAACACAACTCATTTGTTGATTAAGAAGAGCTGTGCATGTTGTGTATGTGTATACCACCACTCATGCAAGTTTATGGGTGTGTGTATGTGTGTGATTGCACTTAGGTGCCATCATCGAAGCTACACGAGTGTGAAATATTAATCCTAAGCAGCAGTACAAATGAAAACATGACTCCTGGTTAAATATTCCATTTGAATCCATTAACCTGCTGACAGAGATATACAAATATGAATTTAGTGTATAGTGTGTGTACACAGCCTCACCTATATGTATATATAACAGCAGTATGCTCCAGTTTGAAGTGAAAGAAAACTTTTTTTTAATGTAGGAAACTGAGTGATCTTTGATTCTCCAGCAATTTCTCATTTCATACCCAATCGAGCTCCACGTACTGCAAAGCACACGGGTGAATGATCACTGTACTCCGTTCAGAACTTAGTGTTCACATTCCCTCAGTTTAATCCTGCACAGGAAGAAGTTCATATAGTCAACTTACTTTATGTGGTAACAAGTAAAGAATTACTCGGGTTTGGGATTTTCATGAGCTCAGTGTGTCTGTGTTTGCTTTGATGGGGAGTCGGTCTGCTGGCGAGGCAGAATGAGGTCATCTACCTTAAATGAAGTTGGGGAACAACCAGGAGCAGAGTGTTAATCGTGAGGATCGGGAGGAATCCCACTGGGCCGGTAATGTGTCAGCGTGATTACTGCTCTAGCTAACAATATTGAGGCTTGCTGCAGGCTCAGCTGAGAGAACTTGTTTGTCCACACACAAACAAACAGTGTGTATGGGCACGGAAGTCTAAATCAGGGGGGTAACCATAGACTGGATATAAATAATGGATGTAGTCATTTTGCCAACACCCATTGGTTTGTGGACTGCCCGTTGAAAGCTTTAAACGTTAATAGTGCACCCATTGAAATACTTGCACACACTCAAAAAAATGATTCAAGCCCTTCTTAGATGTGACACATTAATGTATTGTCTATCCAATGAAAATATATCAATTAAAATCAAATCAAAAGTAGTTTAAGAAGTGTAACCTAAAATGTATTAATTTACTCCCCTGTCCTTCCCTTCAACCCAAAAAGAATGAGTTTCAGTTTTCCAATTCTATGTTTTTAGGTTGAACGAACACAATTTCTTTATTTTAGCTCTCCTTGACATAAATGAGTTGAGGTAACTCAATTTAAATACAATACATACATGTTTTTAATTTGAGTTTGACCAAATGTAAAAAAAAGTGATCTACATTAACTCAAATACATTATATTGCATTGATGCACTTGTTTTGAGTTTGGGCTACATATATTTGTTGGATGGAAATTCTGCCCACAATTGAATTGAGTTAATCCAATGAGTTATTTTTTTGAGTGCATTCAAAATTTCAACACTAGAGAATATTGGAGGATATTACATACTGCCAGAATGTGTAAAAAAACATACGGGCCCGGGGGAGGGGGGTAATATTTCGAGAAAAAAAATATTAAGATTAAGGTGTCAAATCTACAAGAAAAAATGTGCACACACTTTTGTCTTGTAAATCAGCAACTTTTTTTCGAGCAGATTTGCCACTTTAAATCTCTTAAATCTGCACATTTTTTTCTTGTTTTTTTATTTTTATTCATACTTGGCCTTAATATGCCGTCATAGTCAAGTTATCCTCTTACAAATCCATGTGGTTCTACGACCAAACAGAGAGACATGGGGACCCCATTTTGATACCCACTGAAGTTACCAAATATAGTTCTTCGCGCGATAAAGCGGTTCAGCGTTACGGCTGCCATCTTGCTTTATGTCCTTAGCCATCTTTGTTTTTGAAACCAGGAGAGACCATATTTGGACTGGGGAGGCGCGAGGATGGGTGTATCGAAAAAATAAACTCTTAACACTAAAACAAAATGTGCATCACTTACTGGAAAAATTGAAGAGCCAACTCCTTGAAGTGTCTTTCAGGTAGCCAAGTCCCAAATAACAACTTTCTTGTAAATTGGACCATAGCGGACCATAGTGAGAATCGTCACCTGACCCCGACGTGGATTCTGTTGGGGTTTTTTCCTGCAAACTTATTTTATACAAAGACATTTTCCTGAGGTAATACATCAAGTGAAAAGTCGCCTCAGTTTGTATTGAGATAGATAGGATCGGAGTTCTTTTTGCAACTTTGTTGGCGACTCCTGTTTGAATTTTGAAAGAATGCTTGTTAAAAGGGAATGCATTTGTTTGTGTTCAGTGTTCAAAACATTGGACATCACAAACAATGCACCTTAAAAAAAAATATTTAACAGAAATGTACTGTATTATTTTACAAGGTTTTCTTGTTTTTTCTACATTACAAGCCTACAAGCACAAATGCCGTAACAAAAAGTAAATTAGTTTTATTTTGTGGTTAATATTGGAAATAAAAGTTGCAATCTTTAAATTAATATAACAGACATTATAGATTGTTATTACAGGATTAATCAATTGTTTACTGGTCTTGAATGTTAAATTAAAAATTACAGTGAATTCTATGTAAAAAAAAAAATACATATCACTTTGCTGAATGTAAAATGAAGGCAACTTTCTGATTTGTAATTGTAAAACTTTACACTTAATGTAAAAAAACCTTACTTTCATATTAAAGTTCAAAAACACCTTTACTTATTCAACAGCTATATATATAAGCCCGACAGGGACTTCATGGTGCATTCAGGTGTCACTTTTTACATACAGGATCATACATATTTCTGTATACATGTTTGCTGTTGGCCTATTTGGTGATACATTCAGAATCGTCACCTGGCTGCTTTCTAACATAAATTGATGCAAAAAGGTTGCATATTGCTGCGAATAAAATAAACTCCCCACCACTTGCTGCAGAAAAAATTCCAGTGTACTTATTAACATAGCATGTATTTGTAAGCACCTGTATGGTCACTGAAGGTAAAGAGTAAAAGACTTGTACAGGTCTCCCCAAAAGGCACACACACACACACACACACACACACACACACACACACTCACTCAATAATCACAATAATTCAGAAGCAACAACTGTCAAACTAACAGATGTGCATCCTGTCTTTCTGAGTGGATGAGTAATTGATGCAGGGCAAACTGTTAATTTTGCCATTTTCATTTTTCAAAGAGCCAATCAATGTGTTGCAGTCGTGTTTTCTTGTATATATTTCTAGTAATGTGCAACAGTAATATTGAAGCTGGGTTTAATTTGGAGTCAAAAATAAGGTTTTGTTGTGTAGCAGTTTTTCAGGTATGGCCTCAGCATCCCATCCTTTGGCTTCTTCACAATACATATCTGTCATGTGACTATCTAAAGGCAACCACATGACCTCAGAAACTCTCATGTAGCTTAAATGAACATAATGCCATCAACATCCCAACTAAAATAACTAACCCTGCCTCTTGAATGAGAAGCAAAACATTTTAAAAGAAGTCCATTTGCTTTTGGCTTGTTAATGCTACGCAGTTTGTTTCCTTTTGCCTCCCACTGCTTGTCTTGTTTTCAAAGATGCAAGATGTTGTAACGAGACCTACAAGTCTGTAGAACAAAAATATACAAATATGTTCTTCCATCCATAAAGATGAAAAGCAGTTTCTGTGTGTGCAGTAAAATTGTAACCACCAGAACCGGAGACGTGAATCATGTTTACAGGGGGTTTTTAAAAAACCTTTTTACATGCTATTTTCATACTTGCCACCCTCCAAGTGGCAGTGATTGAAAAGATTGTTGGAGTGCATGGTGAATGCAGTTGCTAATGGAATCAAAAGTGCTTCTCATCCACTTACCCCCTTAAACTTTGTTTTTTGGGGAAAAAGAACCAGCACTCTAGAAATAACTAATCCTGATATTGGTAGCCCAAAACAAGCCTTTGTTTGTATTGATTTTGAAAAACTGCTACTTAGAATTACACCTTACAGAGCTTTAATTATTCTGCCTTTTTCTTTTCACTGTGAATTCTACATGACCTTTTAAGATGTTGATTTTCATGAGCCATTTGATCTAAAACTCTAACATTTTGCAGGCAGAAGCGATAATGCTATCTACTCTTTTATGATCTAATATCGAGAAGCTGTTATCTCAACAGCTCAATGCTTCTTTCTCACTGAATGTCATATAGCCTGATTTATGTTGGTACATTTGCCATTGGGAAAGGTTAGCATTCAGTAAAAGGGCTACCAATACATCAGTGAATTTAATCCCATATAAACTCTTTTGTTCTGGTTATAGACCAGTGAGTGTAGTTCAGTGAAAATATTGATCAGTTCAAGTTAGGCGTAGCTGTCGCATGCGTTGTATTTTTCATTGCCACCTATACACCCACTGCCTCATTCCAATATTTAGTTAGTTAATTATGGGCTTCATTAGAATTCCATTGAGTCCAATGGCGGTTCTAGACCAGTTTTACTGTGGGGGCCAAGCAGGGGCCAGTGTTTAATCAGAGGGGCACATTAAAAACAGCAAAGATGATATTTAAGCATTCAAAACCTTTATTTTAGCTTATTTAAAAATCTAATTTAAGTATATTTGGAAGATACAAACAAATTGATTGAAACAATGAGACTTACCAACTATTTTTGCACGACAGTGACATTTCTCATTTTTGTGCACAATTCCTTTTTTTAATTTTGAAAGTGCAGTACAGTGAGAATGATCTTTTTTATATATATACACAAGCTTTTATTGCACAATTAAACTATTCTACAATGTACACATTCTGGGTTCCCTTTGTGCACAATGAGATATTGTTTGAACAAAAAATAGGTAAGAATTGTTCCGTCTCTCATCTTTACAAATTGATCATTTTATTATTAATTTGACACAGGGGCCACAGCAGGGGCCAAGGGCTTCTTCACAGGGGCAGTGGCCCCTGTAGGCCCCTGTGTAGAACCACCACTGATTGAGTCACAGAGGCATAAAAGCTGTTTGAAAAGTCTGCCATCGAGAGGCTTTCCCAGATGTCTGTGGTATTTGTTGACATGTCAAAATTATTTGTTTAATAGTTTAAAAGTTGCCAGATGCACAGTGCCAAATGCCCCCTTTTTCTTTTCCTCAAAATTAACTCTCCTTGTCTGCAAACAGCCATGTTTTACAGCTTCTCTGTTGGCAGTTACACAGTTTTTCGGTACTGGGTTCAAGAGGTCAAACGCCTTTAGCAACAAGTTTCGCTCATTAAAACTCTTCCTCAGCTGACCTTATTACTGGTTCAACATGCTGGATGAGTTATTGCTTCTCTCAACATCTCAAATCTGACCTAAACTTAAGTTGTTTCTGTTTGTTCTGTATATTTGTGTGTGTTTGTGTGTTTGTGTGTTTGTGTGAACAGGAGTTGTGAGTCATGTTTACAGGGGTTTTTTGCAGGGCAAAGCTTTTTACATGCTATTTTCATACTGGACACCTCCAAGTGGCAGTGATTGAAAATATTGCTTGAGTCATCATATAATGGTGAATGTAGTTGCTAATGGAAGCAAAAGTGCTTCTTATCCACTCACCCCCTTAAACTTTGTTTTTTGGGGAAAAAGAACCAGCACTCTAGAAATAACTAATCCTGATATCGGTAGCCCAAAACAAGCCTTTGTTAGTATTGATTTTGGAAAACTGCTACTTAGAATTACACCTTACAGAGCTTTAATTATTCAGCCTTTTTCTATTCACTGTGAATTCTACATGACCTTTCTTTTTGGGGAAAGAGAACCAGTATTCACTAGAAATAACTAATCCTGATATTGGTAGCCAGAAACAAGCCTTTGTTTGTATTGAATTAAATAAATAAATAAAAAAACAATTAGAACTTTAAGAAAGAAAGGAGAACTATTACTCCAATTTCACCGCTTTCCCGCATTTCACAACAAAGAAATAAGAGTTAGCAGAATCCCAACTTAAAGATATAAGTAACAACAACTCACACACTTGTTTTTGAGCATACAACTGGCTTCCTTTGTTGTGCTAACTTACATTATTGCCCTAAATGTCAACAATTTATAATTCCAAGTTTTACCAACTTAAATCACTGTTTTAGGCCAAAAAATACAAGTTGGCTGCTTTTTTGCAGTGTGTTTGTTAGAGTGCATGGCCATACTGTAGATACCGTATGGCAGGGGTGCCAAATTTGGCCCGCAGCGTAATTTTATTTGGCCCGCGAGGCAATACCAAATTATTACATAATTATTGTACTATAAAAGCTGACCCGCTGATATTATACGGCGCATTTACCACTAATACTACAAATCCCACAATGCCCTGCTGTTGTTTTGGTGCGTCAATCAGGACAAGACCCAGAAACGCGCTCCTCTGTGACAGTCGTCATAGCAACCTCATGCTAGAGCTGTCTCCGAGCTACCCCTTCCCAAAAATGGCGAAAAGAAAGGCAGAATTTATTAACCTGTTGAAAAAGTTTATTTTGATATTTAAATCAGAAGGATGCAAATAGAAAAGAGGCATACGATTTTTATTTATTTTTTATTTAATAAATTAATGACATTGATGTGTTTTTTATTTGAAATTTGATTTTGCATGTCTGCACTATTTAGTTATATATTGTATGTTTATAAGTGTTGCTGGTTCCATATTTAATGTTAAAGCAAAACATGTTTGGTATATATTAAAAGGTTTATTTGTTCAATGTTGGCCCACGATTTTATTCAAGTTTTAAATTTTGGCCCATTGTGTATTTGAGTTTGACACCCCTGCTGTATGGGAACCGAAACCTTGTCTTAATGGTGTCAAAAGCATCACTGGAGACAAGTATGTGTTCTGTCTCATTCGGAGCATCAGTAATTAAGCATCCGACTGAAGAAACCAGACTTTGTTTGTCTGGAATGATGTTTTGCTTTATTCCAAACAAAAGACCGACTCAGAGCCGCAGCACTCGTTGGCTTTACTGTAAAGACGGGCGCGCACACTAAACTGCTACACTCCTCTACACTGCTCTGCAGCCGGCGATGACATTAACATATTAAGTAAAGGATTTTACAGTGAGTAGTTTTTCAGGCGATTTGCCAAGGATTCACACACAATTAAAATAACCCACATAAAACAACACCAGGCACCCTTCCAAATGAACACCTCATTGTTTTTCATTTTCTCCCTGTTTTATTGACAGTAATCTGTAATAAATCAGGCAAGCGTTCTCATTTCATTAAATTTAATGTATCTCTGTCTTAGTTAGTTTACAATTTCACACAAGTATAATCTGTATTTAAGAGCATTTTATGTCTTATTGCAGACCATATGCTTATGAGATGTGTTTGAAAGTGTGATTAGATATTCTGAGGGCCATGTCTATAATGCATTACAAACATACTTAAAATTAGTCATAATCTGCTTATAGCACTGTATAATTATAGTTATAGGCACTCGTGAATATTAATAATGCCTCAAAACAACAGTGCATTATAATTTATAATGAATTTTTTTCAAGTATCATACTACTTTTTATTGCTGGTCACTCATTGTTTTGGCACATTGCAATGCATTGTAACACTTGCATTACAATATTTTTATAATGTATTAAATATATGGCAATTATAATACACTATGAGCCTTGCAAAACATGTCAGAAAGTGACCAGCAATTATAAAGTTTTATGATATTTGACCTCATAAGTCATTGTAAAATGCTTTGTAATCTGTCAATTTTTTTACAGTTGTTGTGGATTATGAATACATATGAGTGTTTATAACAATAATTATGCAATGCTATGAGCCAATAATATTGCAAGTAGTATTATATGTTTATAATGCACTATAGACATGGGTGTGGAGTGTCTTTGTGCACATATTCAAATGGTTTTGTGTCTTCTCCGAGATATTTTGAACACAGTTCAATATGGAGTTAATGAGCCACATCCAGCCAATGCTCACTGGAGGAGGAAAATCCATACCTTTGTATTTCACATGGCCTCTTCCATGTTACTGAGGTAAAATATATGGACATTAGCCTGATCATTGTAGCAGAGAATGGCCAGCTATCTATGTGAAATAGGAAGTGTGCTGTTAAGTTATTTCTTGTTTAGAACATTGGCCCTGTGGTAAATAATAACCTTGACTTGGCAGCGAACCCAGAGCAGTCTAAAAAGGATTTTTTTTCACCCTGTAGATGACTGTTGTAGAATACGTCCGTGAAAAAAGTTTACTTTTCACATTCTAAAACAATCTGTACAATGCAAATAAGTGTTTTGTTCACCTTGCTTGCATCCTAATTCCAATGTATTTATTTATTTATTTATTTTTTCAAATATATATCTTTATTGGGTTGTCAGGACATAATACATATTCAATCAGAAAAGGTACAATTCACCCATTTTTCCCCCTTTTAGAACAACCCCCCACCCCCGAACCAGAGAGTTACATTCACAAAAAATAAGCAAAAAACAATAAATAGTAATGATAATGAGAAATACAACTCTCTCCCCCTCAAAGAAAAACAGGAGGGGTGAACAGTGGCCAAATAAACAATAATAAAAAACGAAAAATTAAAATATACATATATATGTACATACACACATACATACATACATACACACACACATACACATGTATACATACATACACACATACATATACATACACATAAAACCAAAACAAATAATCTAATTCCAATTTTGACTGGAGAAAGTATCTTGGTAATTATTTTCACATTACTAACAGTGGGACTCTGTAATGTGATACAATGTACAACATTGTGCGACTTGATGACAGGGCTTTTTTTAATTGTATTTTTTTATTATGTACCTGGCATGTCTTGCAGTCAGCTCCCTGTTGGCTTAGGAGCCCGCCAATCAGGAGCACACAAGCCTATCGTTAGTGTCAGTACACTTGACATTTTCTCTGTGTCCTTATTGAGCCCTGAGACTGAACATTCCTCTGCTGTGATAATAGTCACCTGCCAAACACCCACAAAGAAAAGAGTGAGAAAGTAGAAATAAGAAGAAAGAGTGCAAAATCAGAGAGCAATGGAGAGAGGATCGTCTTGATTGTTTCCAAGGAGACAAACAATTAAAGACAGCTGTCTCATGCCATTATCTCTTACCTCATCAAATTATCCTCAATAACAGGTGCGTGAGAAACAGAGGACAGGCACAACTGTCTCATGAAAATGCTCGATGTAAAACCGGACAGTGAGTGAGAGACGAAAAGGTCAAACAAAGGCGCCACCTTGCTCCTTAACGCGGCGTGCTGACGCAGCCCAACTCGACACGCGCCTTATTTTCAGTGTCACGTCAGGGTTATGTGACCACACTTACAGTACCAGTCTACCGGCGGAGAGCAGATTTAGCATGCAAATCACGCTCGATTCTTGTTCTTACCGGCTGTATGGAACGATTTACTTTCTTTCTTCCTCCGCCACCTGCACGCTCCTCCAGCGACCTTCAAATGCTGCCAATCAAAGCAACGGCATAGGGGATTAAATTAAAACGAAGCATGCACTCTTAAAATGTGACCTGCAGCTACATTTAAAGGTGGAGGAGCTAAAAGAATATAATCAAGTGTCTTTATGCTGAGGGCTCTTAAAATGCATGTCCTCCGCCTGCGCACTTAGTCATGGGTTAGAATGGTGTATGGACACCTTGTAGACATACATTTTACTAATGAAGTCAAGTAGGCTATAAGAATGCGAGAACAGATTGTACTGGGAAATTTGACAGTGCAATTATCCCGGTAAGACCAACCTATCACACTCAAATGCTGTTTGCTCTAAGCGATAGTCTGGCCTTTAACCCATTCCACCTCATTCCAAGAAATTAAAAAAAGATGTAACCAGGCCTATCAGAGACGGCGCCATAGTTGACAATGTAATCGACCAATCTGGGACTGACTTAGCTTACATAGCAGTTTCTGATTAAATAGATGCAGTAAAAAAATGTAAAAAAACATTCAAATTGAACAAGTGTATCCACTTATGGAGTTTGTCTGAGGTGTTTTTGCAGTTCTTCAAACTGGATTCAGCAAAAGCTTTTGTAATCCTCCAACTCTTACCTTCATACACCTAGGACTATTGCCTCACATGTATCCACTCAACAGTGCAGCATGATGGTGTCATATGGTTTTGGAGCACTGATTGGCTGAAGAAGTTTGCTGGTCAAGGAAAGAACTCCCGCCCAGCTCCCACTTACTGAAAATATTTGGAACAGAGGAAAGGCAATACCATCACGTAGAACAAACATAAATATTGAGCTCATGTGATAGGATAACCTTAGGCTACAGTGCCAATATCAAAAGGATGAAATCATGAGAAGAGTTTAAAATTTGCTTAAAACCTTGTTTGTGTAAATGCTAAACTGAGTTGGTATGTAGAATATAGCGAATTTGTCTGTAATAAAATTCAGAGTTCAATTATTCCAGACTGGGGAAAACTTCTTGGAACGATCCATGAAGTCAGTGGAACAAGGTGAGGCCAAGCAAAAATCCAACAGCAACAGCAAAACTCCATCCAACAAACCCACAACATGTCGATACAGTTTGTTCCCTTATAAACACACTTTGGCGCAGCACTTCGAAACGACACACTACCTGTATTGGTCACATGATTTTTTTTTTTAAAGCAATATACGCACCAATACGGGGTTTCACTCTTGTGTGCTCGGCACAGTGCTGACGCACCAGTGTTGTTCGTCCCATCACTACTACCTACGTCACTTCCACTAGAAGGTGAAATTGACCCATACACATTTATTACATCAGACAGCAACAACAACTCGAGTCACTATTTGCAATCTTGCCAACAATACCCTCGTAAACAAACTGTTTAGGATATACATTACCAAGTTTTCTTTGGACTGAATCATCTGCTCAAATCGAGATTAGACATCTGGTTTCAGTTGCGACCCAACCACGTACATCAGTGCTTCTATCCACTTTTACGAATGTCATCAAAACGACCACCACACGGTCTGCATTGATGACGTCTTTTCCTGTTACGTCCTTGTCTGGGACATCCCATTGATATTTTTTCCTATTGGTTTGTTCCAAGTCGCGTGACTTTTAAGGTTCCGGCGGTCAGAACAAAAAACATGGCGGACAGTTCTCTCATTTTTAGTGAAAAAAATAATATTTTGACTTTGTTTCTGCATAAAAATGGATTTTGATCACATTTCTAGCGAGAAATATATGTTTTATTTTCTAATTATTCACTCAGTGAATGTACATAATCACTTTGTATGTTGGAATAGCCACGGGATATGACTGTCATTAACTTGCATTGTAGCGAAATCCGTGTCAGTTTCACAGAAATTTGAGCAATTCCGTGGCTATTCCACGGATTTCGAGTTAAGCGAAATCCGTGGCTATTTCACGGATTTCTGTGAGACCATGTTGCTGGGATGCATCAGGACGAATCAGTGTTTACACTACAAAATATATATAGTCAAATGCGTTCTAGACCTCTTCAGCAAGTGGTTTGAGTGATCCAATCACAAGGTGTCTTGGACCCTGTTTACACTTCATGTCATGTCACCTACAGCCCAATGTCAACCAGGATTGGCTCCATCCCCCACGACCCTTATAAAAAAATGAATGAATGGAATAGATTTTTTTCTAGAAGTTCTCACCTCTGCACCTCATATTATAAAAAGTTTAGCCTCTGAATTCTGTAGTTCTTTATCCACTTGTGCAATTTCCAGGAAATCGATTGTTTCAAAACCTGGCTCACCCAGGCTCTGTTGGCTCAAGTTGTAAAAGAAGGCAATGGAGACAACTTGAATGTTCTCGTACATTACCTCAGTGTGGACAGCTCATTTGATATTGACATTCCTGCTCAGAGAAACACTGTGAATGCCGTGATAGCAAATTCACTATGGCTCAACGAGCACATCTTCAGTGGGGGTGGAATAGTCAACGCAACAAAGAACCTTGGCCTCCAGCAAATGAGCTGGACAGACAGCAAATTATAGCTCCTTCATTAGAGGATTGCAATCAGTCCATGGATCGATATTACAGTAATCACCAGCTGTGCAGAGAATGGAGGGTGGAGGAGACTGGTGGTGGAGACAATGCTCCTCTATTCCAGCATCGTGTCAATGCGTCAACAGAGACCGCAGGCAGATATCTGTAAACATGCACAAATTACCAATGCAGCTAACTAAGTAGTGTCACAGGCCAGGTCAGGGCTGGACATAGTAATTATGTATTTTAATGTCGAACTCTATGGCATTCACTATGATTATTGCATACCTAATTATATAATTGTATGCATTATATCATGACAGCCATGGACCTTTTAACTCCTGCAGAGCTGTTGCCGTGATGTTTTTATTTTTGTCAAGGTGATAAAAACATTTCTTCATCAAGATTGTATGACAGAAAGTTGACCCTTTAATGCAGCACTTATTTTACATCTTATACCTCAAAAAGCATATATTGTTGTGGGTAAGACCTGCATGTGACGCTTATTCAGAAATAAAAAAAAAGAACAAGTATAGGTTGCTTTGAAAACCATGTCCTGTTTGGTATACAACTGCTGGATCGCTGCTTGTAGATTGTACATTATGGAAATAACAATTTATTAGGCTACAGATTTGCTAGCTTGTCAAAACAGCTGGTTAGCTTGTCAGAGATCGTCTGAAGCTAACGGTAGCTATGTAGAAGTCATGTGACCATGGCGTAGTTCACTATAGCATAACGTTAGCTTTTTACTTTCCTCGTCTACATTAATGCTTCAAACATAATTAATGCGGTGTTCATTTGTGAAGATTATTTTGCTGAACAAAACGTGTAAAAATCAGAAAAGTGAGTTTGCCACAGAGCTTATTTTCTGTCATGATCCAAAAATCCAATTCAAAAATCCCATAGGTGAATTCTCAATAGACCCCATAGAGATGCTACTTCTGGGTCGGCCTTCAAATATGCATAATTTATTTTGCCCTCTTTTCCTCTACTTCTGTTCTACAGTCTATAGGATGACCAAGCCCAGGAAGCAGCAGGTTTTGAGTGACAGGTCATTGCCAAGGGGAGTAAATAATTGGCTTTAATCCGAGCTTAGAATACCACGTATGTTTTTGTTGACAGTTCAGATTAATGTATGAGGGAGACAAAGAATCCATGAGGAGTGAAACATAAAGCTGGGAGGGGCAACAGACATCTGAGCAATCGATCCATCATCCCACCTCAGCAGTTTCTCCGCACCCCACCCCACCACCCTCTGACACCGAAACACACCCCACTTTTCAAAAAATCTGCATTGCTGTGCGTTCTCTTCCTGCTTTGGTTTGCTCAAAGTTTTCCTTGCTGCTTGCTTCTGTTTGTTTCATCTTATTTTTTAGTTTGCATGTGTGCCGAGGAACTGAGTCGTATTCATGTGTCTTTTTATGAACCTGGTCTCACAGGAATCCGTGAAATAGCCACGGATTCGCTTAACTCAAAATCCGTGGAATAGCCACAGAATCACGAAAATTTCCGTGAAACTGACACGGATTTCGCTACAATGCAAGTTAATGACAGTCATATCCTGTGGCTATTTGTGGTCCAAGTCACGTGACTTTCCGGCGGTCAGAACAAAAAACATAGCGGACAGTTCTCTTAGTGAAAAAGTTTTTAGTGAAAAAAATCAATATTTTGACTTAGTTTCTGCATAAAAATGGATTTTGATCACATTTCTAGCGAGAAATATGTTTTATCTTCTAAATATTCACTCAGTGAATGTACATAATCACTTTGTATGTTGGAATAGCCACGGGATATGACTCTAACTCATTAACTTGCATTGTAGCGAAATCCGTGTCAGTTTCACGGAAATTTGAGTGATTCCGAGGCTATTCCCGTGACACCATGTTGCTTTTTATTTACCTGTGTTGTGTTTTTTTTACATGTAATTTTTGGCCAATCGTTCAATAAGTAAAACAAGATTTTTCCCAGCAGTTCACAGGACTTTGCCTGAGCTCGCCCAGGACACTAGGCACTGTCTGTGGACCCAGCAGGCCTGTTTGATTCATGAAGCAGCATCAAAGCTTTCATATGCCCCATACATTTCCCAGCGCTCGCTCTCTCATCTTACTGTTGAATCGTTTCTGCAAAGCTGTCTGCTCTTCTCTCTGCAGGGTGGATGGCACTCGTCGGAAGCTAATAGTGGGTGACTGTATATGCACATGTGGGTGTGTTTGTACGTGTGTGTGTGTGTGTGTGTGTAAGAACAGTGAGGTAATGTGATGTGACGAGTGGATGTGCCAGCATGTGGTCATCTAAATTTCGGATGTTTTCACATGCACACACACTTGTCTTATTCCGTTCGCTCTATTCTAATTCCCCTAAAACTACCTAATTACTCCCAATATGTAATCCAATCGGCCAAAAAGCAGTATGTTAAGGTTCATTATGCGTTGACTAATGCACCACACAAGTTTGGATGGAGCTATTCATGCAGCTCATCTTATTAAACCTGCTCCCTCTCTCTCTCAGTCTGAGCTGAATCCAATTTAATAACACATGCTGCACTGCGCTTTTATTACTGTAATATCCACCAAAGAACAGGCTAAAATGGCACTTTCGGGCCAGCATCGACAAACACAGATTGTATTTGTGCTCTCATGACATTTTATGACCAATTATGATGCTGTGTTTTTCCAGAGTGGGGGCACTTGTTATAAATATCAATAGATCATAATTCATGGCATTGCTGTTGCGGGAAAGCTAGATAGTTTACTTATTTACACATTCTGATGCTCTCGATTGAAGCTATAGTAGGGCTATATGGGTAAAGTGTGTGTGTGTGGGTTGGAGTGTGTGATGTCTAAGTCAATAGCATTGATTACACTCAGGTTGGACTCTGTCCTCTGTCTCTTCATCCCTTCACACTACCACCACGTAGCTCACAGAACAATGAATTCCAGTGGTTGCAGACTGCAAGTTGCTTGACACGAGGACTGCAGCAAAGTGCTTAGCTACTGCTGATAGCATTACTGCACTGTAAGACTTTGCTGTAAATTTACAGTCAAATTCTAACTTGCTGTATTATGATTGTACAGTATATTGCAATGAAAATGATGCATTGTGGGAGTTATCATGATTGCTTCGGTATTCCAACGGTCAAAATTATATATATTTTTTTCAGGAATTTACTGACAGCTGAGCATGTCAGGAAAATCAAGTCATTATTTTCGAAAAGAAGACAACTTTTATTTTATTTCATTTTTGTCTGGGCTGAAATAATCACAATGTGTTGTTTTTCCAGTAATCCGAATATAGAGTTTAAATGGATTCGTTGTAACATAATTTAGAGTTAAACATTTAAATGTCACACTATTTCTTTTTTCTTCGTTACGAGACAGTTTGTCAGTAAACTGACCTGTATTTCTATCATACAGTAGAGGTACTGTAGATTTTACAGTAACTTACTGGCGAAACTGCTGCCAGTAATTTACTGTAATTTTACAGTAAAAAGCTTTACAGTGTGTGACAGAGGTGGCCGAGGTGAAAAGGCAGAGGGGATACAGAAACGTCAGGTTTCACCAAAAAAAAAAGATGGGGAGGCTGAAGGCTCCTGGAGGATGAAACTTGAACATCTGGAATGAGGCACCGACACTCAGGGGAGAAAAGCCCCAGGAGGGCTGATGGTCCAGCACAGAGACATTTGAGTAATAAGAGAGGACATGGGGGAGAAAATATGGAAAGAGAGACACACACTGTTTTGGAGCCTGTGTGCTTGGGGGACACAGACAATCAGAGAGTTTAAAAGATGTGCTTTTCAGAAAGTTGAACTATAATCACTAAGTTTAAAACTGGGGTAGGCTTTACCATCATTGGGTAAAAACTCATTTATTCATTATGGTAGTCAAGGATAAATCCAGACTTAAGCACCTTTTCTCTGCTCTTTTTTCAGGACTTAGAGAAAGTAAGTATAGAATACAATAGAAAAATCCTGGTCTTCCCCAGTATTGAAATGGATTGTTTTAACAATCAAAAACAGGACCTTTTCCCTTTAGGATGTAGTCTCACAGTTTGGTTTGGAAAATCCTGTAGAAAAAGTTACGGTAACACTTTATAATAAGGTCCTTAATAACCATTAATTAACAAGTAATAAGGCGTTGTTCTCACTTTAGATCTGGTAGTTGCAAAAAGCATAGTTAACTTATAGTTAACTTATAATAGATGAGCAATAAAGTATATTTTAATATTAATAAGCAAACAAAATAAGATTAATAAAGGCATGGCAAAGACATAATGGGTGGGTCATGGGTGTCTGTTATGCCATTATTAACACTTATATAAGCTTATAAACACACAATAATGTTAATAAGCATCTTGTAAGGACTTACAAGGGCCTTATTACTTGTTAATTAATGGTTATTACAAGGACCTTAATGTAAAGCGTTACCAAAGTTACTCTTAAGTAGTGTTGAGTAGAGTCACAGTATGTCGCCTCAAAGTGTGCTATTGGCACATTGCAAAAAGTCGAAAAAACGGCTTTCACCCAGGAGAACAGGGGTTCATGTTTGTGTAAAAACAAAAGTAAACGACTTTTTACGGAACTTCCGGGGCTCACAGTTTGTGAATTACGGGTTGTTGTTTTTTTTTACATAACTTTGTTAAGGTAACTTACATGACTTACGTAACAATTTTTAAACTGTCTTTTATAACGCCTTACCAGAACGTTTTTTGTCCTAAACGTAGGTCAGTGGTTTTGTAGCCAAAATTCATTGTAACTGCAGCCTTTTTTACAACTGCGAACAGTACGTGTATGTACGATGACATGTGCTATTTTACCTTTTTTATTACATTACGTGCCACCAGCACAAAATTCATTGCTAAGATGTAGTGGCCATTTCACGTAATTTTGTTAGATCAGGTTGCTATAAGGCACTTTATACCATGAACCTGAAAACAGGTATATAACTAGAGGCCAGAGCTTAATAAAAGAAAAAGGAACCATTTGAAAGTTTAAAGTTGGATTGAGTTTAATGTTGGATTTAATTGTCTCAACACAGTCAGACTGTATGGTGGTGTGATTGTTCTTGTACTGATTCTTATGCTGAAACCTTATTTTTCCTTCCAGAGAAATCAGAAGTCAGCAGGAGAGCAGCAGTTGAAGAGCTGTTAGGGGCTCGGGCTTTGTGTTTGGATATTTCAGAAATAGCTGTGCTTAAAGTACCACCAGCCAGCAGCAGCAGCTCTAACAATACTATTTGTGTCTGGAATCATTCAGCCAGTCTTCACCTTTTTGTCTTTTCACATTTGCATCGGTCCGTTTTGAACTCGTGAATCCGCCGCGTAGGAGAAGCGGCCTGATATGTGAGCGTCATGAAAGGCCGCTGGTGGATACATGTGGGCAGATGATAATCACTTCATTACATCTGCTTGGTCATGAAGCAATTGTTGGTTAGATGGCTCTTCCCAGACACAGGGAGTACACTGTCTGACCCTGAAAAACACCCAGCACTAAAGGTCTGTCCACCAAGCGCACTGGAATCAAATACCAGAGGAACTCAACATTTAATTAATAATAAAGATGCTATTACGGGTGGCTAAATTTCAAATGAGTCATTTCTGTAATGTAGTCAGGGCCTTCTGTGAGGTTAATTGAGACCTTGACAGCACTTAAGTCTCTGCTGCGTGCCTGTGTGTCTTGTCTTACCTCTGGCTACAGCGTCGGCTCTGGAGGTTTATGGAAAGAGATTTGATCTGAGTGAAAAGCGTATACCGGTACTCCAAGTGTGTGTGTGTGTGTGCGCATGTAATCACAAAAGTGCTACCGTGGGAGCGAGGGGGATGAGATAGAGATGTACTGCAGGTGTAAGAGGAGAAACAGATGTATATAGCGGCAAGCACACATTCAGTGGGGCTCAAGTGTTCTCTGAGAAGGAAAGTAAGGAGTCTTTCCTTATATTAGTTTATGAGTGTTGAAAGGTGAGGCTGAAGTGAGCCTCCTCTCTCTCTGGGGATACTGGGAGGAGGGCTTTTCCAGTTCCCTGCAGAGTGGAAGAGGAACAGCGACTTCCTGGAGCATCCAGGCTACTCTAAGGCTCCGTTTACACGAGGACGCTTGCGGGTAAAAACGACAAAATATTTTATCGGAAGTGCCTTTCGTTTAGACGGTGACGGCGTATTTGGGGCTTAAAAACGCAAAAATCTGAAACCACCCTTCAAAGTGGAAAAGTTGAATACGCTCCGCCGTAGCGTGTCCGTCTACACTGACAAGACACAAAACTCTGCTCAGATCTGCTCACGTTGCATACGCATTTACGTCAAATACTTGCTCCAGTACAGAAAAATAAACAAACATGTGGGATTATTTCCATGCGTCAGACCTTCAAGCTGCTCTGGCAGCTCTAAAGAACTTACAGGAGTCTTTCCACCAAATGTACAGGATATGTACAGATAGTATTAGTGAACAGAGAAGGATCTGTTATTACCTCTATCACATTTAGGATGCACCGATTAGTCGGAGGCGAGCCAGACGGCTTTGGACGAGACCTGGGAGATCTAGTGGATGGGGGATAACTTTATAGAAGGAGTAGCTAATGAAAATGTGTGGCGTGAAAACTTCTGCATGCCCAAAGATGCTCTTATCGCTTTAAGTGATGCCGCCTGGCATGCATACAATCGAATTCCACACACTTTTGCGTCACCGTATGCACACAGATTTCCTCCCGAAAACGCTCGTCTAAACGCGGAATAAAAAGTGAAGACGCGACGCCACTTTTGCGTCTTCTGTTCAGACCGTCATCATGTAAACGTAGCCTAACTCATAAGGTGCAATGGATCAATGTCAATTTTTGGATAATACAACAACAATATTGCAGTTGGGGCCTGCTGCACCTGCTGGTAGGCCAGTAGGTTGTTATTAGCCTGTTGAATGGGCAGCTATTTTAACATATGTTGTTTAGTGTAGTAGTTATAAACTAAATTAAGGTGGAAGTAATGGAGTGTGAGAGCAAAGGGGACAGCAAAGAAACCGATTATAAAGCAGGAGAAGTTGATATTAGGGTGAGCAGGAGGAGAGGTGGGCGCATCGGGACTATCACCCGCACTGTAAAAAAAAAATTAAAAAAAATGGAGAAAGCTGAAAACGTCTAGCAGCAAAAGTTGCCAAACACTTACCATGAAATACAAAAACACTGTAAGTTATTTTACAGATAATTTATTATTGAAATATGTATAATAATATACAGTAAATATCAGTATGAAAATAAATACATATCATATAGAATACATTGAATAGGCTTTTTTTACTTAATGACTACAACTTTTGCTGACTTTTTCAATTTTTTTTATGATTTCTTTTTACATACAATGTTAAGTTTTACTATTAAAAGGAGATGACATGATGTTTATGTCACCAATAGTGACATAAACATCAAAGGACTATTGTGACTTCAGTGCGGCATGTTTTTACGTCACCACCATCACGTTCGTTTCCTCACGCCTAACTAGGTACCTTTTAGCCCTAACCTTAGAGATGTAGTTTTGTAGCCTAAACTGAATTAAACAGCGGCCTAGTGAAAGGTAAATGAAACAGCGGCAATTGAATGAGCAGGGAAACCTATTATTTCAATATCCAGATAAGGTAGACTCGGGCCCTGCTCTCCCAGAGGTCTGGGTTGATAGACGCCCATTCAGTCATCTGACTACAGTCATAACTGGTGCATGTCAATAGTTTTTGATACCCCTGGCTCTAAACTCAAGAACAAAAATCACATGACTGTGTTAATTTTAAATAATTAACCGAAGGGCATTTTTGGCATCGTGACCAACAGTGAAAACCGTCTTCTTCTCCTGTCACTCACTGATCCTCTCCAGCTTTATCTCCTCCTCTCAGCCTTCTATTCATTAAACAGACATAAACAAAAGGAAGTTTTTTTGTTTGCAGCTCGTGTCTCTCCATTGCATGCGGCTCCATCTCGCTGAGCTCGTGGAAGCAATCACAAGCTGTTTGTTGCTTACCGTTAAACAGCCCATACTTTGGGAGGGGGTCCAACTTAATACATAATTGAAAATGGCTGCTGTGGTCCATTTGCCACGCTTTTGTTCTTCCTACATCAGCAACGCAGGCACCGCCAGGAGGCTGCTCTTGGGGGATTTTTTTTTTATTCCGCAGATGGGGTGCCAACCAGGTTTCTCTCCTGGTATTTAAGAGTATTTGTCAGTCAGGTTTTATATTGTTAATTTTTCCCCTGCCCGTGTTTTAGAAAGTAAAAACCCCACACAATTTAATACCCGCAACACAAACCACACAAAGGTCATACCTCTCAGGGTATTCCTTTTATAATACCCAGAACCTCAACAAACAATAAAAAGCACAAAAGCAATCTTTGTTAAAGAAAAATGTACAATAATTTGCAGTTTCTTACTATAATTTAGAAATACAGCGTATTACTGAATTGCAGTTGTACAAGAATGTAGTCATATTCTGCAAATGTATTTCTAGTAATACACTGTATTTCTAAAATAAAGTACCAAGCTGCTGCCAGTTAATAACTGTACATTTACACTGAAAAGTTTGACACTGTATGACATCAGTACAGTAGAGTACTGCTCAGATTTCACTGTGATCTCAGATCTAATTAGGATTTACAGTGGAGCGTCTGTTGTAATGTACGGCCATGACATGGACACACTATTATCCATCCACTCTTCTGCTCTCACCTCAGATTGCTCCTGTGGAGAAAACTCGCTCGCTCATGAAATTTGGCTTTCAATCTGTCTGCCAATGGACCACCCCCTCCGGCCAGCCCCGGCCTGTCTCTCCCCAGGGAAATGCACCTGAGTTCTCTGAGCGATCTCGCTGTAATGGAACTTCAGGATAAACTAGATTTGATGATCCACCCATACAGGAGCCTCTTGGCAGTTTGAGTTTTACCCCTCCTCTCTTCCCCTACTGCTTCAGCCCTAAACCTCATTACCAGAGACTGATTCTTCAATCTGGCCCCTCTGGGGAAACAGAGGTGAGGAGGGGGCAAATGAACACAGGAAGTGGAGTGTCACTTCACATCTCAGTTCATGTTGGGAAACCAGTTGATTTGTATAACCGCCGAGTGGAGACGAGTTATTGAGAGTTGAGAGATCTTGCTGTTATTGGGGCTGATGTGCATCTGTGCTTCTGTCAAAATAAAAGCCCCTCCCCCCCAAGGATCTGTTGACTTCTACCACATTTTGTAGGATGAAAATGAGCTGCACACAGTTTGGGCATGCACCTGATTTACAAACTGATCATGGTGTGAGGAATTGTGTTTTCTGCAGCATACACACAACATCCCATTATGAGCCAGCTGTGGTTTTGGGGCCATGCTGGGTCAGAGCCACTTGCTCTCTGCTTCCTGTGCTGACTGTTAAATATGGAAAAGAACAAATACAGAATTAATTTCATTCATTTATTAGACTATTTCTCAATATTTCAGAAACTTCGAGAACTGGTAACACATCTCTGGTTTTAGAGCCTCAGACTGACTGTCACTTTCCTCCTGAACTGTCTCATATGTCTGACTGGCTTAGTAGGAGAATGATAACGAGACATTGACAGTGCACATTAAACCAGCTGCTGCATGTGCAACATATTTGGGAGGAATATAGGACCAAATATAGAACAGTCCAACAACAGGTTTATTTATTTATTATAAATAGTGCAACAGGGTATACATACTGGGGTTGCAAAGAGGTGGGACATTTCTGGTAAATTTCCAGAAACTTTTTTTATGGGGAGTTGAACTGGGGAATTTCGGAAATATTCCAAATCGGAAACTTTCCATGGGAAATTGAGAAATGTATGGGAATTTATGGGGATTCACTGGAAATTAGGGCTAGTGTAGTGTAAGTGTAGCCTATAATATCCAAACATAAATATAAACATTTTGTTATGTCATAAGCAGACATCCATGCAAAATAATACAATTAAAAATAATTTCAAGTAGAACTTTATAAAGCTTTAATTATATTATCGAGCAACAAAAACATGAATGTTGAGTTAAATATTACTCAAATTTGAAAATTCCCAGAATTTTCCAACCCTAATACATACTATCATACTTCATTATTATTATTGTTATTATTATTATTATTATTATTATTATTAATAATAATAAATGTTAGACTTTTTTCACTTCTTATGATGGCCATGTCTATAATGCATTATAAATGTAATATACATATTTATTTTTAGCTATTCATAATGCTTAATAAGAGTAATCATAACAAGTAGCAATGGATCAGAATTGCTGGTCACTAACTGATTTTTTTTTTTTTTTTTTGCAAGGATCATAATGTATCATTGTCATAGTTTTAATATTTTGTTGTCCTTATAATGCATTATAATAATTTGTTACAATACCATTATGTATTTGGTATTGTAAATTTCCCGAAATTTCTGAGGTGTCAGTAAATATTACACATTATTAGCTGGATTATATGTCAGAATGAAAAAATCATTACATCCATGCAAAAACAACACACACAATTTTATTAATTTATTTAACGTGTCATATGAGGAACTCCAGTTTAAGGCAACTAAGAATTACAATACAAACCAAAAATGCAAGCAAGTGACTGAAATGACATTCTCTGAAGCTCTGCCTCTTAAGTCATTGTTAAATACTTTGAAAAATGCCAGTAAGAAAAAGCCTTTATGTTAGATATGCAGTGGAAAAATCCTGGCATGTAAATATAATCACAGGAAATATTAAGGAGAGGCAGATAAAAGCTGAGCCCATGCTGGTTCATTGCCCACACTTTGACTCGTGTGATTGAGGTGTCAGTGTTGTTGAATTTTGTTGCAGCGCTACTTTGTGTTGTGACAGCTGCAGGTGTTTGTTCAGTTCCTGACAGATGCACACTGTGTCCTCCCCTGCTGCTGTTCGGCTGCTGTTTGACATGTGTCCATTGTACAAACTGGCTGCTTTGACTGCTAGTGTGTGAACGAAGCTCGCTGCAGTGGAAGGGGGCCATGTGCTGCAGACGGACTGACAGGCATTAGCAAAGTTGTCAGCACCTTGTTCTCCCCTTTCTGTTTGCCTTTCCTGTTATTTCCTCTGTTGTTTTCTTTCTACGCTCTTATTATCACTTGGCAGCTGCATCACCCGGCACTGAAGGTGTTCTATGTGTTGAATTATTACGGCTTGCTCATTTATCTGTAAATTAAAAATACATTTTTACCCCGTGAAGGTTCAATGAAAACATTTCTTGCGAGCATTAAAGTCACAGAAATAATCAGCATTGTGTTGCTGGAATTAATAACCGCAACTTAATCATCACAAAATATTTGACCCGTGAGATTCTTGCACAGAGAAGTGATGGAGTGTTAGCTCAGCGTTGGGGAAAAGAAACCTGTGAGCAATACCACTGCTTAGGAATTAATCTGCTCAGAGACAGTATTTTCTTGACTGGAGTCTGGCTTTTAATGCTTTTATTAAAGTTCCCCTCCAGGCATATTTTACAACATAATATTGGTGTAAAAATCTGCATCCATATCTTTTTACCCTCTTAGAGCCAAGTTTTTCTTGCCCTAAATTGTGTTTTGGTTATTAAAATGTTGAAGTTTAGAGTGTACAAGGAGTTAGAACATTATGAAAGAAATATATTAAGTCCATTCACATGCTTAATAATGTATCATAAGTTGTTGCAGCAATGGTCGGGTTGATACCATTTGTTACACACATTCGGTGCTAAATGTACCCATTTCTGACAACTTGAGAGTTGATAAAAATGGTCCAAAATACCACAAGACATAGAAAAATCCATCCTGTAATTTGGTATCAGAAGCTTTAGACATTTTGTAGGTTTGTGTTTTTCAATGAATGGATGACGAGTATTTAGACTTTAGACCTTATTGTCCCAGGACCCAGATGGAGATTTTTCTCTTCTGGCTGTGAATGGCGACATACACACTTGTCCAACATACAATAAAGTCCTATACCTGCGACCAGATGGCATAATGGTGAAGCGATGGTTGAGGGGGTGATCAGTGTTATTACTTATTGTGAGTGCTCGGCGTGTGGTGGCTCTGTCATTGACGTCCGAAAGTTTGGGTGTTGGAAGGCCGATGATTTTGGAAGCTGCGGGTGTGATTTTGGCGAGCTTGTTCTTGTTGGGTGTGGTCAGTATGTTGAAGAAGCATGGGGGACACTACAACAGGATGGGTTGTATTATACTTTTGTAAGGTAACGGCAAGATCTGGGGGCAACAGACTTGGATGACATGGAGTCTTTATTGGGATCGTTTATTGATGGATTTCTGTTGTGTAAACTGTTGAAAAACCCCCTTAATGTCAATATACCCAGGAAAGCCACCTGTCCTCTGAATGTTCTACATCTCTAGTTTGTGGTTGTAGAGTTTCATGAGGCTGTGATTTTCCTTAAGCTACTATGGGGAGTAACATCATCACACATGAAGAAGAATGGGCTCATTGAATCTACAAGAGTCTCTGCTTTCAGGTGATATCCAATTTATGCAATTTTAAGACTGTTTAGGGCATAAATTGGGCTGTCCATAAATCTGAGACTCATTGGTACCCATAGAACCATTTTCATTCAGATCTCTTGAGGTCAGAGGTCAATGGTTCCCTTCGAAATCTCGATGGTTGAAAAAATTTTACTTTTGGAGCGTTGTTTTGCCAAATTCCCACCAAGCTAGCATTACATGTTTTTTTGGGGTTTCTTTGGGGCATTTTTTGGGGCATTTCTTGGGCATTTTTTGTAACTTTTATTGACAGGAGAGATATTGAGAGTGAGAGGGGAAGACATGCGAGAAAGGGCTCCGAGCCGGATTGGAACCCGGGCCGCCCGCTTACGAGGACTGGGCCTCTGTGGTATGCGCTCTACCAGGTGTGCCACCGGGAACGCCCCGGATCGCAGATGGTTTTGACTGACCCTCTTTCTCCCTTCTTTTTCCTCTAGGTAAGGAAGAGTCAGTCGCCACCTTCAAGGGCAACGAGTTCTTCTGCTACGACCTGTCGCTGACGCCGATCCAGAGCAGCACCGACGAGATCACGCTGTCCTTCCGCACGCTGCAACGCAACGGCCTCATGCTGCACACCGGAAAATCTGCCGACTACGTGAACCTTTCCCTGAAGAGCGGCGCCGTCTGGCTCGTCATCAACCTGGGCTCGGGGGCGTTCGAGGCCCTGGTGGAGCCCGTCAACGGCAAGTTCAACGACAACGCCTGGCATGACGTGCGCGTCACCCGCAACCTGCGCCAGGTAAACACTGCCCGTGTAATCCAGGGCCACCACAGTCGGAGTGGTGCCTCTGTCTGCCGCCCACCCTATCTCTGCTGCTTCATTTGACTCTCCATCTTTTTCTCTCTGCACACAGAGCACACCGGGAGTGTTTGTCTCGCCTTCTTTCTCTCCTCTGCTGTTGCTTGCTACCCACCTTAACAGAAGTTTCTTTTTTTCTAGGACATGTTGAGCAGTAGGCTGGAGCTGTCTTTCTTGACTTCATTTTTTATTCCTAAAATTACCAAAGATCCATCTCACCTGCACAATCAAAGGTCACACAACACAGTTCAAGTAAAAATTAGACTATAATCTCAATCATAGCGAGATTGTAGCTCATATAATGCAATCAGAGACAACTCTGCACATGTAAGGTGCTACCAAGGACATTGTTTTGCACTGTTATTAATGAGCAAGTGAGGGAAGTGCTCCGCTCGGTATGTATGCACATAATGTACCCGGCTACACAAATGGAATGCACCCTAATTTATCAAAGGTGACAATGCACTTAAACCCTTTCTGAACAAATTACCCAACACATCTTTACAAACCTTTAATCGTAGCTAATGGAAAACAAAAGAGCCAGAAACCTGCATGCCTGCGTGTGAATGGGTGTGTTTCTGTATAAACACAAGCAGCACATACAGTCCACTCTCTGAATACTTGACTCTCTGGATGCATCGGGTCATCAATTGGCAGTTGCAGAAACCAGCAGTGAGATACAATCAATTTCACTTACACTCGCTGTGCTTACTTCTCCACTTTTTTTTTGGTAATTGTAATTGGAATGAATGGCTTGTCAGACCTAATAATGGGTATTGTAAGCAGCCCTGAATGCAAAAAAAAAAAAAAAACGCCTGATGTGAACGCATTAACGAAGACAGTGTATCAACTTCTTTGTGTGTGCCTGTACTTCAAAACATTGAAGAACCTGAGAGCAAAGTGATTTTTAATGTGAACTAAGTGCTGTTAAATTATAGGGTGAAATTTCCAAGCCAACTCAGACTCTGCAGTTTCTCTCATATTGCAATAATATTATTATATATTTCAGTGTGGTAACTTAGATATGAAAATAGTCGAAGATTTGGAGCTGATGTTGAATTAGCATATGCTGTACTTGCATACATGCATACATGCATAGTGGGGATCAAATGTGTTCTGCTGTAGAGCAGTGTGTGACCAGCAGAGTGAGACTAGCTTAATGAGTTTGGGAAGCCAACACGGTTTGATAGATTTAGAGCATGAGCCAACCCACCAACCACCAACTGCACCGTAATGACCATTAGGCGAGTAAGAAACACATGCACATACACACATACCATACTTAGACACTATTATCTGCCTGTCTGTCTGAATATTAATATGTGGTCTGGATTTACAACACAATGTGCTGTAACTGAGAGGATTCTGCTGGAAAAATCAATACATTTATACATTTTAGTCAATCTGGAGCAATGTCTGTACTATGTGTTACTAAATGGCATCCACACAATAATATTAAATATAGTTTATAGTATAGTATAGTTTGTGAACTTCTGTGGCTTCACTTCCGGAATATTTAATCACTTTTTAAATGCCTTTTATAAGGCTTCACCAGGAAGTTCTTGTCCTTAAACCCAGGTCAGTGGTTTTGTAGCATAAATTCACTAACGCCAACCTTGAAACTGTCACGTGTGCTATTTTAACAACACGATTCAGGGAATAAATGCTCCCAGCACGAAAGCGGATCCCATTGACTTGCTCATTTCAAGTAATTTTGTGAAATCAGGTTGGTTTATATCTTGTCTTGTCAAAGTTGCATCACTAAGTATTGCAATTTTAAGGCCACATTTACACATAGCAGGATATTTACAGAAACTAGTATTTCCCCCTTTCTGTTTTGAATGATAAGGCCATACACACCAGATTGTTTTGAAAAAAGTTTTCATTTACATGAACCCACATAAATATGTCTTTGACCAACATCATAACCATGCCAAACCTATAGGCACACTGTAACAGATTGCTGTAAGAAAACAGCCAAATTATGACAGTAACATACTGTTTTCCATTAAAAAGGTGTTATCCTGTCGAAAACAATGCATTCTGGGCAATATTTGTAGATATCTTGCCGTTTCCCATAAAATTGCATATAATTACATATTACATATTTACATATAAGGTTTACAGTGTACTTTAAACTAGCCTGGACGTATTGTAGTGCTAAAATATTCTCACTTCTTCTTGATAATGGTATAAACACTGAGCAGACAGCAGACTCCTGTACTCAGTCCTTGCCTTGACCTGGAACTAACCACCCACACCGTGCTGCCCAGGCGATCCCCATTAACAGCTCCAATCCCCAGTGGATCATTGTAATTGACATAACAGGCGGCCTAAGTGTTAAAGAGCTCTCTAGATTTACAGTGGACCGTCCCCACTGAGAGACACAAGGACAGTCGTATCGATGACATTGACCACCTCTGACCCTGTGTTTACTGCCGGGCTGATACCCAGCTCATCAATGAGCACTTACATGCTTCCAGGTCATGTGTAACATACATGCATTTACACAAATGTCACAGTAAAACCATAATATGTACGAGGACTTTTTAAAAAAAATAAAAATGTTATCCTTATCTGGTTTTATATATTTATTGTTAGAACTGGATATTCTGTGCGTCTTATGCAAAGGTGTGCTCAGGAACGCCTCACATGTACTGCTGTCCTGTACAAGAATGTTACAAACTACAACTTCCAAAAATGGACAGATTGGAACTCAAAATGACCAATTTAAACATTAATTTATTGCACTACTGCTAATTTGGATTTCTTTTTTTTATTATGCTTCCTGTTTTGTTCACAGCATAGTCTCTCTCTCTATGTATCAAATCAAAATTACTTTATTTATCCCCATTCAGTTAGATATATTCACATCACTCAAAAATAAGTAAAAGTCCTCATTCTTTCAAAAATTCAACAGGGGTCACCAACGGCGGTTGCAAAAGAACTCCGGTCCTATCTATCTCAATACAAAATGAGGCGACTTCTCACTTGATTTATTACTTCAGGAAAAATTCTTGTGGCAAGATTATGGTCTCAATAGTTTAAAATATTCTTCAAGACAATATGATGTTAATTGTGTAAATAATGGTCCCATTCAGAAGAAAATAGATGATAAAGCAGGGTATGATTTGAGGCGTGGTTAGACCCCAGTGGTTAGGTTTGACCCTTTCACAGTGTGTTTACATTTCATGAAAGTTAATTTGAACATTTTGTCCATTTAAAAAATATCTTGTTCAGTGTTCAGTTGTACTAAAAGCTCCTCCCAGTCCAATTATAATCCCTCCTGGTGACAAAAAACAAAGATGGCGACGGACGTAAAGCAAGATGGCGACACCCGTAACGCTGAACTCGATGCTTCAAACAGGCAGGCCACAAACCAATGGGTGATGTCACAGTGACCACATCTATTATTATATACAGTCTATGGTAAATATGTAGAAGAGTAGTGGCGTCCTGACCATGACTTGTTCTTTGTAGTCAACTGCCAGGCTTGCATGTTAGTGAATGTGAATCTGTGAATCACTGCATCTCTTCACTGCTCTCATACGGCGTTATCACTGATAACACCATGACGTTGAAGATTAACGGCCACCTGCTGGTTCCCCCTTAGGTTACAATGTTAGCTCTGTACCCACTGTTGCCATTTTTAGGACTGTTAGCAGTGGATAGATGTATGAATGCAAACATAAAGCAAAGCATCCAAAAATGTCTTCTCAGAGCCCTTTTATGTCATAATCACCTACCAAAATAATCTTTTTTTCTCCATTTAACATAAAATAACACATTGATAATGGACAAACCATGCCCATGCGCGTCTTGTTCCACTTACCACATTTGGTTTAGATGCTATAAATACCATTAAATACATCATTTTTTTTCTTAAATACAACTGCAAATGTACACAGCGCACCCACACAAACATCCTCATTTCCACTACTCTTCCCATTGGAGCTAATGTGATATCTTGCATTAAAAATAGCCTGCAGTCTACAAGACAAGCATTGGATTCCAGCTGAGGTTATCGTATGGCCCCAGTGGTCTCCAAAGTCTCATCCACTCTCTGTCTGTTCTTCTTAATGGCTCTTGCAACGTCATGCATATCTACCGCTGCATCAGTAAGCTCCAAAATAAGTAAAGCCTGTGAGCTCTCACAACCCAGCCTCCCCCCCTCTCTCTCTGTATGTGTATATTTGCCGTCTTTCTCCACAAAACCTATGAATTTGTCAGCTTTGTGCGGGATAAAATGAAGCAGACAGAATTAGGTGAGGTGATAGGGACTCTCCGCCAAGAGAGGAGAGAAGGGAGGAGGAGCGGGGATGGTCTGTGGCTGACAAATGAGCACAGATTCAGAGCTCCCCTTGGTGGCGTCTGGCAGTACTGCAAGTGTGTATGTGAAAAAGTGGTGTGTGTTTGAAGAGTTAGCTAATCCCTGTAGAGTACAGTTGATAGGCAGGCAAGGACACTTGCATTGACCTCTAATCAGTGCAAGTCTCTCCCCACAATGCACACACATGCCCATCCGCTCCACCCGATGCAATGCACATATTGGTTAGCATCAGCAGCAGAGCTTCCCCCTCCCTCCCTCTGCTCTGCCCTGACATGATGATCTACCATCATGGACATCTTGTAGACTTTAGCACTGGTGACCATCCTTTGGGATCGCACATGCTGCAGAAAAAGAAAGGGCAAAGACAAAAGTGGAAACCCTCATGTCTGTGGAAATGATAGATATAACCGATGCACGCTGCACCAAAAGAGAACATGAAAATAGGTCAAATATTAAGAGTGCAATGACATTCTAGTCAGCATAAATCTGGCAGTCGGAGCCCTCCACGCACAGTGCACAGTTTAAATAAAAACTGCTCATTCTTTCTGCACTGTATGCTCTGCGAGTATTGATTTTCTGATCTTTTTAAATCACACTCTGATTGTTCCAGAAGCCCTGCAGACACATGGACTAATCCAAATATTCCTTGTAGGGATAGCTTTGACAAGTGGAGAAAGAAAAAAAAGAAGCAGCCACAATTCCTTTGAGAATACCTCGCAGAGAACCTAAAACCACTGGCGCCTGTGTTATTATGTTCCCACCCATTAATGTCATTACAGTAACTCAGACTCCATCAATCAGCGTGTGCATTGCAGAGCAGCAGGAGAGGAAGTGCAGATCAGGTAGATTTTCTGTGGGACTCTTGATGAATGTTTGGCGGTTATTGTGTTGCCTTTAAACATTAGGGTTCAGGTTGTGATGTCACTGCACGGCAGTGAGACGTGGGCATCGAATCAAACACGTGACAGCAGTCGGCATATTTATTTTGAGAGGCTACCTTTCATTTCATGCTGCAAATAGTTCGATGCACTCAGCCGCATTTACAGTAACCAAGCCTCTTATGGTGATTTACAATCGAGTAATTACAAGTTTGGACAGGAAGCCAATAAGATTACATCATTATTATGCTCTTAAGAAATTAAGGGGCTAATTCATAAAATGTATCTCTGAATACACACTTATCTTTGCGGTTAAATGAGCCGAGTCTGATCTATTAAGAAAAAAACAGCACAAGCTAGGTTCAAGTGATAGACAGTGATAGTGTATAAATAAGGGACATAGTGACCGTGACGGTTGGTTTGTGGACTGCCCGTTTGAGGCATCAAGTTCAGCAATACACTCGTCCCCATCTTGTGTCGCCATCTTCTTTTCAGAAACAGGAAGCAGACCATATTTGGACTGTGGAGGAGGGAGAGGGATCTGACTACACTGACGACACGCCTCTCTACACCTCAACCTGACTGAGAGAAGTCGCTGCTAATTCATGTTAGCATTAATTGGAGCATTAA
Source organism: Centropristis striata (assembly GCF_030273125.1). Lineage (NCBI taxonomy): Eukaryota > Metazoa > Chordata > Actinopteri > Perciformes > Serranidae > Centropristis > Centropristis striata. The sequence continues at coordinate 26,542,985 of NC_081533.1, forward strand.
CTGGGATGTTAGTTTTAGCAAGCAGAACACAAAAACAAATTGTATGTTACTTAACTTAGAAGAATGAACATTGACTCCATTAGTACCACCAAATGCTGAACACGACATTTTTAATGAACAAAACATTCAAATAAACTGTTATTAAGTGAAAATTCAGTGTGAAAGGGTCAACGTTATGAGTCAAAACCGGTAAAAAATTTTTTTTTTAAAACTTTATTGACACAGTGCCATGGATATGCATTGCTTTTCTTCTCTCCTGATGACTGCTCGGCTTGTTAGTGACCTGTCAATCAAAGGTAGCCCCGCCCCAAATCACACGATTCTTTATCTTTTATTTTATTCTAAATGGGGCCATTATTTAAACTATTAACATCAAATTGTCTTGAAGACATTTTTTACTAGCGATTGAGAAAAAATTGAGAAAAAATTCTAAGATAATAAATCAAGTGAGAAGTAGTCTCATTTTGTATTGAAATGAATGGACCCAAATGCTTCTGCAAACTTCGTCAGCGCCCCCTGTTGGAATTTTCGGTAGAATGCAGCTTAAGGCATTTTCTGGTTTACCTCACTGCTCAGACCCGGAGGTTGAAGCTTGGGTTAAATTAATCTATTCTGATCTATTAAGAAAACACAGCACAAGCCCAGTTCAAGTACGCGTCAGACTGGGAGTTATTCAAGGCTTCATATTGGGACCTCTATAATATTTGAGGTATATTTTTTGCCCGAGGTTTGTTGTTGAAAGAGGATGGATACCAAGCTTTTGTTATAATAGAAATATAGAAAACACAGAAATACACCAATCTATATACTAATATATTTGGAAGCTATTATTGCAAACAACCACTGCAACAATCAGAGCAGCCTCGCGCCGCATAACGGCCCATCTGTACGCTTAACAGACACTCGCGTCCCACAGGACACCACAGGCAGTCAGAGGAAACATGAGACACACACTGGCAGGGGAGAGGAAGTTTGTCTGTATTTTTGTTTGTTCGCGAGAAGAACAGAGAGTGAGAGGGTGATTGTGTGCACAATAGAGAATGGGAAATGAAGTGTAGTGCTGCTATCTGAGACTAAAGGAATATCAGAGCAGTGGGAGGATGGGAGCACTGGAAGAGAGACAGCAGTTTGTTCTCTGCTATGAAAAAAAAAATCTTTCTTTTTAATTCCCCAATGTGACTTTACAACTAGAAGATTCAACATCCACTGTGTCATAGAAGTGGGCCAGTAGCTGAGCCAGCGTCTGCACACAGAGACCTTTGCTATCCCAGATTTTTTTCTTCTGTCTCTCCTCCCTTTTTACTCTCACCTTCACTATCATGTGCTTTATGTCCCCCATACAATATTTTCCATATAGGCAGACCTTGGTTGAAGCTATTGGATTAATGAATGGATCAAACAGATGTCTTCATGCTCTTTCAGTGCTGAATGCACAGCCCCGAGGTTCAACTCCCGGCTCAAAGTAGCTTTGATCTGCACCAGGATCGAGTTCAGCAAAGGTCACGTTGAGAATTAAAATCCGTTACGCTCAGGAAGTGACGGCTTATGACATGGGCAAACTGGAGGCCCGGGGGCCGCATACGGCCCGCACCCTCACTTGAAGTGGCCCTCAGTACAACTACATGCATTTGAGCATGAAATCTTAAAAGTGCAGTGTAAAAATGCACAAAATTCTTGCAATTGATGTTGGTCTGCTGTTCTTGCACTGAAAAAAGTAAGTAAGTGGTTATTTTTTATTTGCTCCAAACCTTTTGTATTCCTATTTATACTGTTAAACATGCATTTTAGCATGACATATGTTAAGTTACTGCACTGTAAACATATTTAAAATTGAAGTTTCATCATATCTGGTGAAGTGCACGGTCCTATATGTGGCCCTGTGGTAGTGAACATGAAAAACTGTGGCCCCCTGCAGCATTAAAGTTGCCCATCCCTGGCTTATGATATCAGAATCCACTGACGTATTGCAGTTTTAAAAAAGCCCAAAGAGAAAGACACATGCATGTTTGTTTCACTGTACCCCAGTTTGATTTAAAAGCGTTTCAAACCTTCACGTGTGCTGTTTTGCAATCGAAAGTGTTGTGTTTTACCTATCTGGCAACAGCAGTCGGGCTTTACCTTCTTTGAATAGGCAGAAACAAAGAAGGTAGTTAGCATAAGTCTGGAAAACAACAGTACCAACAGCTGTTTTTGATGTGTTGGATGCTTAAAACACATCGCTGTCCACAGAAAAACAGTTACTTTCAGTTTCAGGATCATTGTGAATTCAAAAGCGTGCATGTGGTTGTTTATGATTATGGAGGCTTAAGCTAAGTCTCATCGTCAAATAATGGAATCCAAAATGAAATGCACACAAACTTTACTAGCAGCAGGATAATATTAGATAAAATCCTATCAAGTGGGCGTCTTGGTGCCTCACTAGTAAAGCGTATACCACAATTAACATGGTCATGTCCTCAAAAACATCAAAATAGGGTGTGTGTACATGCAGCAAAAACGACTCACATTTGCGTAAAATAGAACCTGGTCTCACAGGAATCCGTGAAATAGCCACGGATTCGCTTAACTCAAAATCCGTGGAATAGCCACGGAATCATTCAAATTTCTGTGAAACTGACACGGATTTGGCTACAATGCAAGTTAATGACAGTCATATCCCGTGGCTATTAGTAGTGGATATTTTTTCCTATTGGTTTGTTCCAAGTCATGTGACTTTCAAGGTCCCGTCGGTCAGAACAAAAAACATGGCAGACAGTTCTTTCATTTTTAGTGAAAAAAAATTAATATTTTGACTTAGTTTCTGCATAAAAATGGATTTTGATCACATTTCTAGCAAGAAATATATGTTTTATTTTCTAAATATTCACTCAGTGAATGTACATAATCAATTTGTATGTTGGAATAGCCACGGGATATGACTGTCATTAACTTGCATTGTAGCGAAATCTGTGTCAGTTTCACAGAAATTTGAGTGATTCCGTGGCTATCTCACAGATTTTGAGTTAAGCAAATCCGTGGCTATTTCAAGGATTCCTGTGAGACCATGTTGGTAAAATATATTCTGTTTGGATGTTAAGGCGTTCCTAGCTGGAGGTTAAGGTTCAAAAGTAATCGTTTTCCTGTTTGACATTGTTGCCATGGCAGAGAATATGATGCAACGTAAACACATGTCAGCATATTCAAAATGAGAAAGCTAACAGCTAACTGGCTAACTGCAGGCATGAGAAAGCAAGACTTCAGCGTCTTCTGGCAGTGTTACACCGCCAGTGAGGATGTCCCTCTCTAAATGTGCAAATAAAAGAAGAGTTGACCAAAAAAATGTTTTTAAGGACAAGTGGGCAACAGGGTGGGAATTTCACGACGGCCATGGCTGTCGTTGCCCCACACTCTGGCCTTGATGCCCTGTGAAAAAATGTTCAATTGTTCCAGTAAACACAATGCTAACCCGACCCACTCCCTGTCCTTCCAGACATGTGCCCATCAACACATGGCTAATTTGAATATTCAAATGAGCCATGTGTTGATGAGCAGCACAGGTAAGCTAGCAGGACAAGCTGTTTTGATATGTTGTGACTGAAGTATGTGGTAGTATTTCACAGGACTTAACATTTACGTTTTTATAGAAAGTACTGTTGATAGGTAATTACCATTGTATTTGCCTATTTAAAGTCGACTCCTTAACGTTACATTTTTGCGTCATGAAAACTAGCGATAGCTAGCTAGTTGGGTTAGCGCTAAGGTCTTCCCTACCTCAGGGACAAGGGCTCGACATTTAGCTGATGTAAATTTCACCTCAGCAGGTTCCTTTTTTATGGCAGGAGGAGGCATTTCTCTTTCCTTACTCTTAGATGAACATCTTTTCAAAATATATGCATTTGCCGTTTTTTCAAAACAGGTTCATTTATCGTTTTCCAAAAAGGTCCTTTCTAATATATTTAATATATTGTGCATTAATGTTTCTTGGTGAATGAGACTGTTAAAGTATTCATCTGAAAGGTAAAACCAGCGTAATTTAACCAAACGGCCTTTATGCCCTGTCATGTGGCCTTTGTGCCCTTAAAATAAGTGTGAACAGGAAGGCCAAATGGCCTTGCCCCTAAAATGACGAAATTCCAAGCCTGGTGGGCAAGCTAAATGGAAGTTAAATGTCACTATGACACAAAGCACGGACATTTCCAGCATCCTCAGAATACATAGAGGTGAGGACAACAAAACTTTGACAGCAAATTCCTATGAACAACAAACAGGTTGTTTGTGAGATCTGTGACACAGCAAGAGAGAGCTATTGATTACTCTCTCTGAGTGGCCTGGGTGCTGGCTTAAAACAAAAAGGCCCTTTCTGATGCAGAGGTAGTTAAAGAGTGTTTAAACCAGACAGACTCTGTTCGAGGAGAAAGAGAGACGAGAGAGAAAGTCAAGGAAACACGTGCCATTTGTTTTGCTTGTCAGTTATTAGTTATAACAAAAGTAATTTGCTTATCACCAATCGTTCTGGACCTTTGACCTTGTATAGAAATCAGATTCAGACTATTGAATATTTAGTTTGAGAACCCCTGATGTCAAGCATGCAAAATGCCCAAAAAATTCCAATTATGCCCATCAAATTCTTAATACCTTCTAGCATCCATACATGTACACCTGTCATAATAACTATTTTTGTCTGATGATATATATCGCCCCAGAAATGATTGCGAAAAAGGATATTATTGTCATTTTAAGGCAATTTATGCCACTGATGATAATAGTTAATAAATTATAATAGGATTTTAATGCAAGTACACCATTTCAAAGAGCAATTACCTTGGAATTCTTAAGAATGCACATGTAAATGTGTAAAAAAAAAAAAATATATATATATATATATATATAATATTTATATATATATATATATATAGCTGCTTTTTGTCAAACATTGTGTTGGTTAAAGTGTTGGTGACATTATTTGCCCTCCTGTTATGTTTGTTTTTTGGAAAAGTAAAAACCCGAGGCATATTTAATCATCCAAAAGTGTTGCATGTTAAAACTTTTTTATGTACATTTGAAAGCCCTCCATATAAAATACAATGGTTTTACATGACATTGATTAAAACAATAAATAAATTACATTTGAAATGTTTTTTCTTTTAATGAAAAAATACTTCTAATTCTATTTTTTATTTATTTTTTTTACTTTGAAATGGGTCAATTTGACCCACAACATAACAGGACGGTTAAGTAAAAAAAAACAACCTGCATGGAAATACTACAGGCGATATCAAGGTTATCATGGTCATGTCTATATATCATATACAGTCGATATTGTTATTGCTTTGACAGGCCTACATACAAGTTTCCAATACATAACACACACTGCATGTAACACTGTTCTCACCTTTGCAATTACTATATGGATCTTCTACAGAGAAACAGGCCAAGTCAAGAAATAGATGGACCTTTTGATGTAAAAAAAAAAAAAAAAAAAGAAAGAAAAAGATAAATGGTGTGATTTGAAAATGAAACACCGTCACAGCTCACTTGCTGCAATATTCATCAGTGAGATTCATGTCATTTATCAGTGAATGATCTTCACTTCTATTCCTTTTTGAAATTCCAATTGTAGTGCAGTGTTTCCGAACCCTTCATCCATCATTCAGTCACAAACATGTCTAAAGTGTGTTACAGAGGCGTCACCGTATTTAAAACTCATGATGTAACTGTCAGTGCATGTTGAGGAAACAATCACATTTATTCCATGTGAAATGAAAGAGAGAGAACATCCCCCTTCAACCAATACCTGCCAGCTCTTTGTCGCTCCTCCTCTCTTCTTCATCTATTTCTGTAAAGCATGATCAGCTGCAATTACACTCAAAAAAATAACTCATTGGATGAACTCAATTAAATTGTGGGCAGAATTTCCATCCAACAAATATATGTAGCCCAAATTCAAAACAAGTGCATCGATGCAATATAATGTATTTGAGCTCACTTTTTTTTACATTTGGTCAAACTCAAATTAAAAACCAACATGGTCTCACAGAAATCCGTGAAATAGCCACGGATTTCGCTTAACTCAAAATCCGTGGAATAGCCACGGAATCACTCAAATTTCCGTGAAACTGACACGGATTTTGCTACAATGCAAGTTAATGACAGTCATATCCCGTGGCTATTCCAACATACAAAGTGATTATGTACATTCACTGAGTGAATATTTAGAAAATAAAACATATATTTCTCGCTAGAAATGTGATCAAAATCCATTTTTATGCAGAAACTAAGTCAAAATATTGATTTTTTTTCACTAAAAATGAGAGAACTGTCCGCCATGTTTTTTGTTCTGACCGATGGGACCTTGAAAGTCACGTGACTTGGAACAAACCAATAGCCACGGGATATGACTGTCATTAATTTGCATTGTAGCGAAATCCGTGTCAGTTTCACGGAAATTTGAGCGATTCCGTGGCTATTCCACGGATTTTGAGTTAAGCAAAATCCGTGGCTATTTCACGGATTTCTGTGAGACCAGGTTGGATAGGGGAGTAAATTAATACACTTTAGGTTACACTTCTTAAAGTACTTTTGATTTGATTTGAATTGATATATTTTCATTGGATAAACAATACATTAATGTGTCACATCTAAGAAGGGCTTGAATCATTTTTTTGAGTGTACCTCCCCTCCTCCTCCCCCTCCTCCATCAGTCCATCCCTCCTTTTCCTCCCCCCCTCTCATCCAACGTCTCTGCAAGTGGCAGAGAGAATTCCCAAGAGAGAACCAATCAATTCCTCAATTCCTCTCCTGCCCCTCTCCCCTCCCACCCTCACTTTTCTCTCTCATTTTCCCTCTCCGTCTCTCTCATCCATTCTTTCTAGCAACTTGTCACTTAGCAACGGTGTCTGCTATGCTGTTGGGTAGTGAATTGTCCCTGGCTGCAGTACTCCAGGAGTTGCTTTAACCCTTTCCAAACAGCTACAGTTATAAATAATGATATTATGGATTAATAAAAAAAAGATGATCCTGATTTACTTGGTAGCAGCGTTTAGGAAACTTTGTGCTTGGACTTGCTGTGTATGCAGGGACAAGAACAAGGAAAAAGGATCAAAACTAAAGTAGTAGGGTTAAAATACTGAGCAGAAGTAACAAAAATTAAAACACACGTGTCACGTGTGAAAACAAAAGTACGCTGAAAAAAGAAAATAGTTGAACCAACTTAATTGAATTGTTTCATTTGGTAACACCTAAATTAATTAAGTTCTTTCAAATTAATTTAAAATCAAACTTATTAAATTAATTTGAAAAAACTCTTTTAGCTTTTTCTGTCCAAACAAATGTACCTTTAGTTGTTCCAGGCATTAAAATGAACAAGAAATTGAAGAAAACAATGGTCTAATATTTTTTTTCCATGACTCTAAATTTGATTTTATTCCATTTAGAAAAATAATAATTCAGCAAAGAAATTCAAAATATAAAAAAATAAACAAAAAGAGCATGTTATGTCATTATAACTGTGCACAATACACTGAAAAAAGAAAATAGTTGAACCAACTTAATTGAATTGTTTCATTTGGTAACATCTAAATGAATTAAGTTCTTTCAAATTAATTTAAGAATTAAATTAATTTGAAAGAACTTAATTCATTTAGGTGTTACCAAATAAAATCAATTAAGTTGGTTCTTTTTTCAGTGTAGACATGTTTGACTTCTTCACACTTCTAGCCATGATTGCACTGATTCCATAGAGCTGCAGGACTTATGTATTGCAGTGAAAAAAAAGGTCTAATATTTTTTTTCCATGACCTTACATTTGATTTTATTCCATTTAGAAAAATAATAATTCAGCAAAGAAATTCAAAATATAAAAAAGTGAATAAAAAGAGCATGTTATGTCATTATAACTGTGCACAGAAGACATATTTGACTTGTTCACACTTCTAGCCATGATTGCACTGATTCCATAGAGCTGCAGAACTTATATATTGCAGTGAAAAACAAGGCCACAGTGAGTAAAATGTGACAGCGTTCCTCTGGAACCCTAGGCCTAGCCACCCCTACATACACCATGTGGATTAGCTCATACCCTTCACATGTTAACGTCTCAATAAGGTCAACATACTGACAGATTGAACCTCTTGTGGACAACTCAAAAACGCCATTTGGAGTACTCAGCTTTGCCAACACACGCCGCGCCGCACTTTCATTATTCCGATAGGAGTAGCTACTGAAGGCAGGGAGAGGAAGTGGATTTATTTGATGTACATAATGGCATGCTAACACCCCTGTAATCCTTTCTCAGTTTACCGCCACTGACATTTTAAGTAATCCTAATGTGCTCCAGCCGTGAGGAGATGGAGGCTCAGTCATATGTGTGTATGTGTGAGTGCTTTTTTTTCTTCTTCCCCTGTTCTTCATTCCCCATGCTGATCAAAGGTCAACACCTCCAGCACAGCATGCGTCTGTGCATTGCTCAAACTACAAACACCTCACGCTAAAACATCTGCCCGCTTGTTTGATACCAACACAGAGAGGTTCTGTGCATTTGAGGAAAAAAAAAAAACTTATTTGCATCACATTTCCACTACATTAGCATATCTGCCCTGCATTCCCACACTCACTCACTCATCAGCCTCATTTGCCGCTACCTCCGCTCCAGCACTTTCATGTTTATTCATCCCCTCTGTCTCGGAGACCTATAATCAGATAACAAATCTCTGCACCATTAGCACATTCAAACAGGTAATAAAATGCTAGTGAGACAGAAACAGGTAGGAGACCGGGAAAGAGATTATGGCAGAGAACAGACCACAATTACAGGCTTCCTTAGCTGCATCCACATCAGGAACGTGCTGTGTGCTTCACAGTCTTTAGCCTCACTGTAACGTTTTCTTTTCATCAAGCTTGTTTACAAGTGCATAAAAGTGTAAACAATTAAGAAGAGCTAGGTGGAGCTAAAGCATGCATATTCATGTTCAGCTGTTGTTCACAACTGGAGCTAAATGTATTTTCAAGAGATGGGAATAAAAGTTAACTATACAGTGAATTGGTCCCAATTTTATGAATACTTGAATTACAATGCCTAGTTTTGGTAGATGAGCCATCTGTCTGAAAAAAAGATTTCTTTGTTTTAAGAAGAAAATGTGCTGATTCCACAGAACTCTACACTGTAAAAGTTTTCAGTGTAAATTTCCAATAATGAACTGGCAGCAGCTGTTTTTTTTTTGTTTTTTTTGTTTGTTTTTTACAATTTCTTACTGCATTTTAGAAATTTTAGAAAACAGCGTGTTTCTTAAAATTCATTTACAAAATACAGTGCACTGTAAACATTAGATGTAAAATTACAGTGAAATCTAAACAGTATGGATGTCATATGGTGCCATATTATATATTGCAATGCAATGCAAAAAAGTGATTACAGCACTTAAGCCATTATTTACAGGAATTTACATTACATTTTCACTGAAACATTTTACAGCGCAGTGTAAATATAGTTGTTTACTGACAAAACTGTAAACGGAATTGTTTTGCAATTTACAAGAATACAATAATATGTGGCAAATTTACTTACTACTTACGAATTTTCAGAGTGGTCTCCCCTCAAAAATGTCAATGTCAGGTGTACATGCAGCAAAATACGACTCACACAACATTTTTACAACCACGAACCATACGTGTATTTATAATAAAGTGTGTGTTATTTTTAGAACGATAGGTACCGTTGACGTGAAACACTCATATGTGTTGTTATAAGTGGTCTATTCTGTCGTTTAGCTTGGAGATCTTGTTGGTATTTCTTAAATGCAGTAAGAAACTGGAAAATAGATTATTTTGCAATCAAAGTGTTGCAGGTTAATTACTATAAATGCAAAGAAAGGTTTTTACAGTGTATTACATTAATACAGTAAAGTACTGATACTATACTATAGTACTGTTCAGATTTGAATGAATATTTACATCTAAGGATTACAATGCACACAAGGACAAAAGCATCCAGAAAATAGGCGAAGGCAATGTGATGTCGATGATTTTTTTTACAATGAAAGTGCAATGGAATTGACTCCAGATTGTATGATATCATTAACCCTTAATAGTCACTCATTGAAATACTTGCAAATTCCAAATTTCAACCCTAGAGAATATTTGAGGATATTACATACAGCCAGAATGTGTAAAAAATATTTTGAGAAAAAAGTTTACTAGATTAAAGTGGCAAATCTACGAGAAAAAAATTTGCAGATTTATGGGATTTAAAGTGGCAAATCTGCAAGAAAAAAGGTGGGTTTTTTTCTCGTAAATCTGCGACTTTTTTCACACACATTTGCCACTTTAAATCTCTTAAATCTGCAACTTTTTTTCTTGTAGATTTGCCACTTTAATCTATTAATTTGCAACGTTTTTCTCTAAATATTACAAATCCATGAGGTTCTATGACCTCACACAGAGACATGGGGATATGTTGATATCCACTGAAGTTACCAAATATAGTTCTTCGCCCGATAAAGGGTTAACCACAGTTAATCAGAAGCTCAATTATGATCTTTTTTGTACTTGTACTTTTTTGGCTTGGTGCTAAACTCATCCTGACTGAATCTAAAGGGAAGAAAGGACAAGAATGTGAAAATACAGACGAGGATGATGGGAAGCGCAGCAGAAAAAAACAGAATTATGGCCATCTGCATTACAATACACAATATGTTCTACCTTGCACACACACACCTATACAGAAGCACACACCCTTGCACGCTGTTTGTTTGCAGACTTACCGCCGTAATTGCAGTGACATTTATATTTGCACCTGAAGCCTGTCTGCCAGTTTCTATTACTCGGAGGCAGATTTGGAGAGAGGCAGAACAGAGTGAATGGCGGATGATTGGAATGAACGCAAAACCAAATGTACCTGAAAGAGCTATTTTGAATCGCAGCCCAGTTCCCCCTCCATCTGACGGGGTCACTGTGTGTCTGCAGAGGAACACCTAATACACCACACGTTCATAGACAATATGCAGCAAGGTACGTAAATGTGTAGAATATGGATTTTCACACTAAAAGCCTATAAAGATTGAGCGTTTTCCGGCACACATAACACGCACAGACTTTCTGACTGTGAAATTTCCGTCTGATGACAAATAGCACCCACTCCCCTCCCTCCCATCCCATAATACTATTCCACACTATCAGTTTCATCACTTATTTCTAAAGGCCCAAATTTATAGGAGAACGGTCATCAGTCTTAGACCTTTCTACGTTACGATGATAAATCTATCTGGACTGAGAATCTTGGCTCAACTGCACTATCCATTTGTCATTAAATATTTATTCAGCTTATTCGCTGGTGGGCAGCGCTTCAGTAACGTCCAATGTGACAAAAAAAATCAGCCACTCAACAAAAACATCATTTTACATCTTTGCCAACTGTGGATGGCATCCTGCAGGTTTTTAGCACAAGTTAAAGGAACCATCCACACTGATAGTACATTATGGTGTTAATAGCATTAGCTCATTTCCCTGTTATCCCTACCCCAGCCCACAGTATTTAATGCATGAAGATTTCTTAGCCCAGGGGGCCCTGTGAGACAGATGCAACACAAAGTTGTTTGTCTGGGCCTGTGGTTGTTTACATGACTGGGAGCTTTATCCTCCCTCAGCAAACATCGGCGTTCACAGCCTTTAGTTTTCCCACATGGGTCAATTACAGAGAGGGCGATGGGCTTTAACAGCAGGGGCTCCGGGCACGGTGGGTTCGAGGCAAAGTTGAAACAAGAACGGTGCACGGAAAAGGAGACTAACTGTAAGACAGTGGAAGTAGTAGTTGGTCTGTTTTTGATACTCTTGCATTGCTACTCTTCTCTATTTTGTACTAGATGCAAAAACCGTAGACGCATTCATCTTTTGGTACTTTGGGTTGTTTTCAGACCCACTGTATTAACCCTTATTATCAGGCCATTTGGTTTCCTGTTTGATTACAAAAATAGAACAAAACTTTGACTGTAGTCAGACTATAGAATGAGTTTCTATTAGTTCTGTGTCGTCCGTGAATGTTTCCTTTCGTTCACTTTCACTGCAAAAAAAGAAAAGTTGGGTGAACTCAAAATTTCAAGGCAACAAATGATAACATTTTAAGTTGGACAATTAAATTAAATATTTTAAGTTTTGTTTTTGAGTTTGCTCAGATTTTTGTCAACTCAACTGTAAGTTGTACTAACTTATAATTGTACATTGTGATAACTTTTAATCCTTACTTCTGCTAACTTCTGCAATGTGCTGAATTGGCACAATTGTAAAGCCGCTATGAAACGTCAGCTAATGTTGCGACCACAATTTTGAGTTAGGATTGATACGCTAATGGCTACTCTTGTAGCTGTAACAAGCAGCACCGCTAGCATCTGTTAGCCGCTAGCATCAGTTAGCCGCTAGCTTTCGCTAATGACTGAATTTCACCGCTTTCCCGCATTTCACAACAAAGAAATAAGAGTTATCAGAACTATTGTCCCTTGTTTTGAACCCCAACTTAAAGATATAAGTAACAACAACTCACCAACTTGTTTTTGAGCAGACAACTGGCTTCCTTTGTTGTGCTAACTCACATTATTGCCCTAAATTTCAATAATTTATATTTCCAAGTTTTACCAACTTAAATCACTGTTGTAGGCCAAAAAAACACAAGTTGGCTTTTTTGCAGTGCATCTTTATATGACTGGGGAATAATAAGTCATCTCAGTGAGTGATTAGTACAATTTCACGCAGTGCGTTCCCTCGTCACATGGCAGCTGCATCAGCTCAGTCAGGACAGGAAACAGAAATGATTAGTTCACGACTCAACTACGTGTCCTCAAGTTTAAGTCTCGCTCATTTGTGACAGCTGTAGAGTCTCAGCCACAGGACTATGGGCTGAGCAGTAACGCCCAGTGATTCGTTTACGGCCGATTTATACTGATCGATCTTTCGTTTTTTTGTCACGTGACAGCTACCTAGTCACCACAACAAAAAAGGCTACAGCGACGCACTAGTTAAAAGGAATGAAATAAATGGACTGACTCAATAAAAGATTTGTTCAATTTACCATCCGAGAGCCACTGATCTGAGACTCGAAATTCAGCCCATGCCTATGGGCAAGTATGGGTTTGCTCCACCTGCTGGTAGACCAGCAGATCGTATACAATTGCTTTTCTTGCCCACTCAATGGCTGCTTTGTGTTTCGTTACATTTCACTTTTGTTAAGTTTAGGCACCGAAAAAAGACCACCGGTTTGTTCGATTCATGCAACAAAACAACTTCTCTAAGGTTAGGGCTAAGTTCCTGTTTAGGTATTATATAAAACATATTTAAAAAAGTAAAATAAAAGACACATGAATGCAAAAACTGGAGCAGTTACGAGGACAATGTAAATCCACTTTACTTAATCAAGACACCTCTATATGTATGTATATATGTGCCATTCCATTTTATTTTATAATATACAGTACCAGTTAAAAGTTTGGACAAACCTTCTCAATCAATGGTCTTTCTTTATTTTGTGTGCTTGCTTGCAAAAGCACACTAACTACTATTCACCGGGACTATTTTTATTATTATTTTGTGTGCTTGCTTGCAAAAGCACACTAATTGTTATTCCGTGGGCTTATGTCTCTTTATTATTTTGTGTGCTTGCTTGCAAAAGCACACTAACTACTATTCACCGGGACTATTTTTATTATTTTGTGTGCTTGCAAAAGCACACTAATTGTTATTCCGTGGGCTTATTTTTATTCTTCCGTTTCTTCCGTGTTTTTTTCGGTCGACTACTCCTCCCAGAGTTTTGGCCGCACATACACAAAAAAGGTATCAAATCGACCGGCTTGCCCATGACAAGTGTGCTATGACTTTTCTAAGGGATTCGACAAACGGTTTTCAAATTATTGGGCAAAAACACGTCAAAAAATCCCCCCAATGTAACCCTATGGAGAGTCTAGAGCGGTGATGTCATCAAACAGAGTGTAGAGGGAGAGAACGAATTGTCAAAAAATAAATTTGAAAACTGCGCTCCAGGCCGCAAATTTCACTCTACTGAAATAAATTATACATAGAAACGTAGGAAAATTTGTCCTCTCACTCACAATCCTCTGGTAAAGCTGTCAGAGTTATAGTTTTGGCGCAGGACGCACAGATGCTCAAACAAAATGCATCAACTGCCTCATTGGCTCCCATATTAAAAACGCAGGAAGATTTCTCAAAAAAAAAATTTAACCGTTTTTTTAAATCGCTCTAGCAAAGCTATTTTTTCACTTTTCTTTAAAAAAATATATATGTAGACGTTGAGGAAGAACTCAGGACGCTCAAAGTGAAGTCAGATCAATGATAGGTATTATGGTTTTGCCAAAAATGCTTTCTGTTCGAGGCCAGAATTTTCAGTTTGTCCACCTCTGTCTGCGGAACTTTCTCCAACAGCAGTTAATTTCAGTTGATTGCTCTGCTCTTATTGGTCGACTCCACCTGGCCACGTGGTTGCTTAGCTACCAAAGCCTCCCCCCCCCCCCAACACAGACATTCTAACTGATAACTGTCAGTTTACTCTAAGTGAACAGACTTCATAAAACATGAGACCTTATAACTTGACCATACATTGTCCAATCTTCCTCAAACTTGCCAAGCATGATGATGGTTCATCACTGACCACTTATACATAACAATATTTCATAAATTCCCGCCCTTTTTGATTAGCCACGCCCCCTTTCATAACCAATGAACCGTTTGTCCTAGAAACTTGTATAAGGTGTCAGATTACTCGGCATAGAGTCCCTGTTTAACTGGTGATTGATTACCCCGCCCCTTTTTATTAGCCACGCCCCCTTTTACTAACTAGTGAACGGTTTGTCCTAGAGACTTGTAGGAGGTGTCAGTGCACTCAGCAGAAAGTCCCTGTTTAATCCGTGCCCCTTTTGATAAACCACGAGAGTCACGGTCCAGAGGCAAGCACACAATCAAAATTTCTTTAGAAATTTTCTAGTTATTATTTTTAATCTTCCGTTTCTTCCGTGTCATTTTTCGGTCGACTACTCCTCCCAGAGTTTTTGCCGCACATACACAAAAAAGGTATCAAACCGACCGGCTCGCCCATGACAAGTGTGCTATGACTTTTCTAAGGGTTTCGACATACGGTTTTCAAATTATTGGGCAAAAACACGTCAAAAAATCCCCCCAATGTAACCCTATGGAGAGTCTAGAGTGGGGAAGTCATCAAACAGAGTGTAGAGGGAGAGAAAGAATTGTCAAAAAATAAATTTGAAAACTGCACTCCAGGCCGCAAATTTCACTCTACAGAAATAATTTATACATAGAAACGTAGGAAAATTTGTCCTCTCACTCACAATCCTCTGGTAAAGCTGTCAGAGTTATAGTTTGGGCGCAGGACGCACAGATGCTCAAACAAAATGCACCAACTGCCGCATCGGCTCCCATATTAAAAATGAAGGAAGATTTCTCAAAAAAAAAAATTTAACAGTTTTTTAAAATCGCTCTAACAAAGCTATTTTTTCATTTTTCTTAAAAAAAAACATATGGAGATGTTCAGGAAGAACTCAGGACGCTCAAAGTAAAGTCGGATCAATGATAGGTATTATGGTTTTGCCGAAAATGCTTTCTGTTCTAGGCCAGAATTTCAAGTTTGTCGACCTCTGTCTGCTCACTTTGATGGAACTGTCTCCATCGTCAGTTAATTTCAGTTGATTGCTCTGCTCTGATTGGTCGACTCCACCTGGCCACATGGTTGCTTAGCTACCAAAGCCCCCCCCCCCCCCCTCCTCCAACACAGACATTCTAACTGATAACTGTCAGTTTACTCTCAGTAAACAGACATGGCTTTCTTCATAAAACACGAGACCTTATAACTTGACCATACATTGTCCAATCTGCCTCAAACTTGTCATGCATGATGATGGTTCATCACTTTTCAGTTCTACATAACAATAATTCATAAATTCCCGCCCTTTTTATTAGCCACGCCCCCTTTTACTAACTAATGAACCGTTTGTCCTAGAAACTTGTATAAGATGTCAGATTACTCAGCATAGAGTCCCTGTTTAACTGGTGATTGATGACCCCGCCCCTTTTGATAAGCCACGCCCATTTTACTAACTAGTGAACCGTTTGTCCTAGAGACTTGTATGAGGTGTGAGTGCACTCAGCAGAAAGTCCCTGTTTAATCCCTGCCCCTTTTGATAAGCCACGAGAGTCACGGTCCAGAGGCAAGCACACAATCAAAATTTCTTTAGGAATTTTCTAGTTAGTGCCACGGCTGAGCAGCGAGGCACTCATCTTCACTGCAAGCAGTGAGGATGAGTGCCTCGTGCGAAGCACGAGGCATCTCCTATTATTGCTCATGTTTATTATTAGTGCCACGGCTGAGCAGCGAGGCACTCATCTTCACTGCAAGCAGTGAGGATGAGTGCCTCGTGCGAAGCACGAGGCATCTCTTATTATTGCTCATGTTTATTATTATTTATATATTATAGATTATTCTTCCGTAAAAACTTTGGCGCGTAACTAGTCTCGCAGCTTTGAGAAATCGCGAAAAGTAAAAACGTCAAAAGTTGCGCCCTAATCGGGAATCGTGTGGAATGACTTTTATTAGCGATCGGCGCGCACGTTTTCGCACAACGTGCACAAACGTGCACTTTTCGGCCCATCCGGAACGCATTGCGCCAACTTTGGGGCCTCACCATTCGCAAACCGTTGCTCGTAAAATTCCGAACCGATTTAGAAAGTTGTAGGGCCTGAATTTAACTCTAGTCCTGTGAAATTTCAAAGCGATTGCACGTATAGTTTTCGCACGAAGTGCGAAAACATTTCATTTTTTCCAAACTAATGGGGAGGGCGATTTTCCCATGTGTGTGTATTGCGCGGAATGTTCAGAGTCCAGAGTGATGATGTCATCAAGCAGAGTGGAGAGGGAGAGAAGGAATTGTCAAAAAATAAATTTGAAAACTGCGCTCCAGGCCGCAAATTCCACTCTACAGAAATAATTTATACATAGAAACGGAGGAAAATTTGTCTTCTCACTCACAATCCTCTGATAAAGCTGTCAGAGTTATAGTTTGGGCGCAGGACACAGAGAAGTGCCACCAAAACGCAACAACAGCCCCATTGAGTCCCATATTAAAAACACACGAGGATTTTTGAAATAATCAGATTTTACCATTTTTTTAGATCGCTCTAACAAAGCTATTTTTTCATTTTTCTTAAAAAAAAATATATGTAGATGTTCAGGAAGAACTCAGGACGCTCAAAGTGAAGTCATATCAGTGATAGGTATTATGGGTTTGCCGAAAATGCTTTCTGTTCGAGGCCAGAATTTTCAGTTGGTCCACCTCTGGCTGCTCACTTTAGCAAAGCATTGTCAGTGACAGTTAGTTTCTGTTGATTGCTCTGCTCTGATTGGTCGACTCCACCTGGCCACGTGGTTGCTTAGCTACCAAAGCTCCCCCCCCTCCCTCTCCCCTCCTCCAACACAGACATTTTAACTGAAAACAGTTAACTCTTTTAACTTGACCATACATTGTCCAATCTGCCTCAAACTTGTCATACATGATGATGGCTCATCACTGATTGTCTACATAACAATATTTCATAAATTCCCGCCCTTTTTGATTAGCCACGCCCCCTTTCTTAACTAATGAACCGTTTGTCCTAGAAACTTGTATGAGGTGTCAGATTACTCAGCATGGCGTCCCTGTCTAACTGTTGATTGATAACCCCGCCCCTTTTGATAAGCCACGCCCCTTTTACTAACTAGTGAACCGTTTGTCCTACAGACTTGTATGAGGTGTCTGTGAACTCAGGACAGAGTCCCTGTTTGACTGGTGATTGAAGCCACGCCCCCTTTGAGTAGCCACGCCCCTTTTTACTAACTAGTGAACCGTTTGTCCTACAGACTTGTATGAGGTGTCTGTGAACTCAGGACAGAGCCCCTGTTTTACTGGTGATTGAAGCCACGCCCCCTTTGAGTAGCCACGCCCCTTTTTACTAACTAGTGAACCGTTTGTGCTACAGACTTGTATGAGGTGTCTGTGAACTCAGGACGGAGCCCCTGTTTTACTGGTGATTGAAGGCACGCCCCCTTGAGTAGCCACGCCCCTTTTTACTAACTTGTGAACCGTTTGTCGTACAGACTCGTATGAGGTGTCTGTGAACTCAGGACAGAGTCCCTGTGTGAATGGTGATTAAAGCCACGCCCCCTTTGAGTAGCCACGCCCCTTTTTACTAACTACTGAACCGTTTGTCCTACAGACTTGTATGAGGTGTCTGTGAACTCAGGACAGAGTCCCTGTTTAACTGCTGATTTAAACCACGAGAATCATCCGGCAGTAGTCCCGTGGCACTCCAAAATTTCCCTGGAATTTTGTTTCTAGTTAGTGCCACGGCTGAGCAGCGAGGCACTCATCTTCACTGCAAGCAGTGAGGATGAGTGCCTCGAGCGAAGCTCGAGGCATCTCTTATTATTGCTCATGTTTATTATTATTAGTGCCACGGCTGAGCAGCGAGGCACTCATCTTCACTGCAAGCAGTGAGGATGAGTGCCTCGAGCGAAGCTCGAGGCATCTCTTATTATTGCTCATGTTTATTATTATAGATTATTCTTCCGTAAAAACTTTGGCGCGTAACTAGTCTCGCAGCTTTGAGAAATCGCGAAAAGTAAAAACGTCAGAAGTTGCGCCCTAATCGGGAATCGTGTGGAATGACTTTTTTTAGCGATCGGCGCGCACGTTTTCGCACAACGTGCACAAACGTGCACTTTTTGGCCCATCCGGAACGCATTGCGCCAACTTTGGGGCCTCACCATTTGCAAACCGTTGCTCGTAAAATTCCGAAGCGATTTAGAAAGTTGTAGGGCCTGAATTTAACTCTAGTCCTGTGAAATTTCAAAGCGATTGCACGTATAGTTTTCGCACGAAGTGCGAAAACATTTCCATTTTTCCAAACTAATGGGGAGGGAGATTTTCCCATGTGTGTGTATTGCGCGGAATGTTCAGACTCTAGACTGGTGATGTCATCAAGCAGAGTGTAGAGGGAGAGAAGGAATTGTCAAAAAATAAAGTTGAAAACTGCGCTCCAGGCCGCAAATTTCACTCTACAGTAATAATTTGTACATAGAAACGTAGGAAAATTTGTGGTCTCACTCACAATCCTCTGGTAAAGCTGTCAGAGTTTTAGTTTGGGCGCAGGACACAGAGAAGTGCCACCAAAACGCATCAACTGCCCCATTGAGTCCCATATTAAAAACACACGAGGATTTTTGAAATAATCAGATTTTACCGTTTTTTTAGATCGCTCTAACAAAGCTATTTTTTCATTTTTGTTAAAAAAAAATATATGTAGACGTTCAGGAAGAACTCAGGATGCTCAAAGTGAAGTCGGATCAGTGATAGGTATTATGGTTTTGCCGAAAATGCTTTCTGTTTGAGGCCAGAATTTTCAGTTGGTCCACCTCTGGCTGCTCAGTGCGGCAAAACTGTCTCCACCTTCAGTTAATTTCAGTTGATTGCTCTGCTCTGATTGGTCGACTCCACCTGGCCACGTGGTTGCTTAGCTACCAAAGCCTCCCCCAACCTCCTACCCCCCCCCCCCCCCCCCCCCTCCTCCAACTCAGACATTCTCACTGAACAGATATGGCGTTCTTTCATTAAACACGAGACCTTATAACTTGACCGTACATTGTCCAATCTGCTTCAAACTTGTCATGCATGATGATGGCTCATCACTGACCAGTTGTACATAACTATATTTCATAAATTCCCGCCCTTTTTGATTAGCCACGCCCCCTTTCTTAACTAATGAACCGTTTGTCCTAGAAACTTGTATGAGGTGTCAGATTACTCAGCATAGCGTCCCTGTCTAACTGTTGATTGATAACCCCGCCCCTTTTGATTAGCCACGCCCCTTTTACTAACTAATGAACCGTTTGTCCTAGAAACTTGTATGAGGTGTCTGCTAACTCAGGACAGAGCCCTTGTTTTACTGGTGATTGAAGCCACGCCCCCTTTGAGTAGCCACGCCCCTTTTTACTAACTAGTGAACCGTTTGTCCTATAGCCTTGTATGAGGTGTCTGTGGACTCAGGACAGAGTCCCTGTTTGACTGGTGATTTAAACCACGAGAATCATCCGGCAGTAGTCCCGTGGCACTCCAAAATTTCCCTGGAATTTTGTTTCTAGTTATTATTATTATAGATTATTCTTCCGTAAAAACTTTGGCGCGTAACTAGTCTCACAGCTTTGAGAAATCGCGAAAAGTAAAAACGTCAAAAGTTGCGCCCTAATCGGGAATCGTGTGGAATGACTTTTATTAGCGATCAGCGCGCACGTTTTCGCACAACGTGCACAAACGTGCACTTTTTGGCCCATCCGGAACGCATTGCGCCAACTTTGGGGCCTCGCCATTCGCAAACCGTTGCTCGTAAAATCCCGAACCGATTTAGAAAGTTGTAGGGCCTGAATTTAACTCTAGTCCTGTGAAATTTCAGAGAGATTGCACGTATAGTTTTCGCACGAAGTGCGAAAACATTTCCATTTTCCCAAACTAATGGGGAGGGCGATTTTCCCATGTGTGTGTATTGCGCGGAATGTTCAGACTCTAGACTGGTGATGTCATCAAGCAGAGTGGAGAGGGAGAGAAGGAATTGTCAAAAAATAAATTTGAAAACTGCGCTCCAGGCCGCAAATTCCACTCTACAGAAATAATTTATACATAGAAACCGAGGAAAATTTGTCTTCTCACTCACAATCCTCTGGTAAAGCTGTCAGAGTTATAGTTTGGGCGCAGGACACAGAGAAGTGCCACCAAAACGCATCAACTGCCCCATTGAGTCCCCCCATATTAAAAACATGTGAGGATTTTTGAAAAAATCAGATGTAAGAGTTTTTTTAAATCGCTCTAACAAAGCTATTTTTTCATTTTTCTTAAAAAAAAATATATGTAGACGTTCAGGAAGAACTCAGGACGCTCAAAGTGAAGTCAGATTAGTGATAGGTGTTATGGTTTTGCCAAAAATGCTTTCTGTTCGAGGCCAGAATTTTCAGTTTGGCCACCTCTGGCTGCTCACTTTAGCAAAGCATTGTCAGTGACAGTTAATTTCAGTTGATTGCTCTGCTCTGATTGGTCGACTCCACCTGGCCACGTGGTTGCTTAGCTACCAAAGCTCCCCCCCCCTCCCTCTCCCCTCCTCCAACACCGACATTTTAACTGAAAACAGTTAACTCTTAACTTGACCATACATTGTCCAATCTGCCTCAAACTTGTCATACATGATGATGGCTCATCACTGATTGTCTACATAACAATATTTCATAAATTCCCGCCCTTTTTGATTAGCCACGCCCCCTTTCTTAACTAATGAACCGTTTGTCCTAGAAATTTGTATGAGGTGTCAGATTACTCAGCATGGCGTCCCTGTCTAACTGTTGATTGATAACCCCGCCCCTTTTGATAAGCCACGCCCCTTTTACTAACTAGTGAACCGTTTGTCCTACAGACTTGTATGAGGTGTCTGTGAACTCAGGACAGAGTCCCTGTTTGACTGGTGATTGAAGCCACGCCCCCTTTGAGTAGCCACGCCCCTTTTTACTAACTACTGAACCGTTTGTCCTACAAACTTGTATGAGGTGTCTGTGAACTCAGGACAGAGTCCCTGTTTAACTGCTGATTTAAACCACGAGAATCATCCGGCAGTAGCCCCGTGGCACTCCAAAATTTCCCTGGAATTTTGTTTCTAGTTATTATTATTATAGATTATTCTTCCGTAAAAACTTTGGCGCGTAACTAGTCTCGCAGCTTTGAGAAATCGCGAAAAGTAAAAACGTCAAAAGTTGCGCCCTAATCGGGAATCGTGTGGAATGACTTTTTTTAGCGATCGCCGTGCACGTTTTCGCACAACGTGCACAAACGTGCACTTTTCGGCCCATCCGGAACGCATTGCGCAAACTTTGGGGCCTCACCATTCGCAAACCGTTGCTCGTAAAATTCCGAACCAATTTAGAAAGTTGTAGGGCCTGAATTTAACTCTAGTCCTGTGAAATTTCAAAGCGATTGCACGTATAGTTTTCGCACGAAGTGCGAAAACATTTCCATTTTTCCAAACTAATGGGGAGGGCGATTTTCCCATGTGTGTGTATTGCGCGGAATGTTCAGACTCTAGACTGGTGATGTCATCAAGCAGAGTGTAGAGGGAGAGAAGGAATTGTCAAAAAATACATTTGAAAACTGCGCTCCAGGCCGCAAATTCCACTCTACAGAAATAATTTATACATAGAAACGGAGGAAAATTTGTCTTCTCACTCACAATCCTCTGGTAAAGCTGTCAGAGTTATAGTTGGGGCGCAGGACACAGAGAAGTGCCACCAAAACGCATCAACTGCCCCATTGAGTCCCATATTAAAAACACGTGAGGATTTTTGAAAAAATCAGATGTAAGAGTTTTTTCAAATCGCTCTAACAAAGCTATTTTTTCATTTTTCTTAAAAAAAAAAATATGTAGACGTTCAGGAAGAACTCAGGACGCTCAAAGTGAAGTCAGATTAGTGATAGGTGTTATGGTTTTGCCAAAAATGCTTTCTGTTCGAGGCCAGAATTTTCAGTTTGTCCACCTCTGGCTGCTCACTTTAGCAAAGCATTGTCAGTGACAGTTAGTTTCTGTTGATTGCTCTGCTCTGATTGGTCGACTCCACCTGGCCACGTGGTTGCTTAGCTACCAAAGCTCCCCCCCCCCCCTCCCTCTCCCCTCCTCCAACACAGACATTTTAACTGAAAACAGTTAACTCTTTTAACTTGACCATACATTGTCCAATCTGCCTCAAACTTGTCATACATGATGATGGCTCATCACTGATTGTCTACATAACAATATTTCATAAATTCCCGCCCTTTTTGATTAGCCACGCCCCCTTTCTTAACTAATGAACCGTTTGTCCTAGAAATTTGTATGAGGTGTCAGATTACTCAGCATGGCGGCCCTGTCTAACTGTTGATTAATAACCCCGCCCCTTTTGATAAGCCACGCCCCTTTTACTAACTAGTGAACCGTTTGTCCTATAGACTTGTATGAGGTGTCTGTGAACTCAGGACAGAGTCCCTGTTTGACTGGTGATTGAAGCCACGCCCCCTTTGAGTAGCCACGCCCCTTTTTACTAACTAGTGAACCGTTTGTCCTACAGACTTGTATGAGGTGTCTGTGAACTCAGGACAGAGTCCCGGTTTAACTGCTGATTTAATCCACGAGAATCATCCGGCAGTAGTCCCGTGGCACTCCAAAATTTCCCTGGAATTTTGTTTCTAGTTATTCTTCCGTTTCTTCCGTGTCATTTTTCGGTCGACTACTCCTCCCAGAGTTTTGGCCGCACATACACGAAAAAGGTATCAAATCGACCGGCTCGCCCATGACAAGTGTGCTATGACTTTTATAAGGGTTTCGACAAACGGTTTTCAAATTATTGGGCAAAAACACGTCAAAAAATCCCCCCAATGTAACCCTATGGAGAGTCTAGAGTGGAGAAGTCATCAAACAGAGTGTAGAGGGAGAGAAAGAATTGTCAAAAAATAAATTTGAAAACTGCGCTCCAGGCCGCAAATTTCACTCTACAGAAATAATTTATACATAGAAACGTAGGAAAATTTGTCCTCTCACTCACAATCCTCTGGTAAAGCTGTCAGAGTTATAGTTTGGGCGCAGGACGCACAGATGCTCAAACAAAATGCACCAACTGCCGCATCGGCTCCCATATTAAAAATGAAGGAAGATTTCTCAAAAAAAAAATTTAACAGTTTTTTAAAATCGCTCTAACAAAGCTATTTTTTCATTTTTCTTAAAAAAAAACATATGTAGATGTTCAGGAAGAACTCAGGACGCTCAAAGTGAAGTCGGATCAATGATAGGTATTATGGTTTTGCCGAAAATGCTTTCTGTTCGAGGCCAGAATTTCAAGTTTGTCGACCTCTGTCTGCTCACTTTGATGGAACTGTCTCCATCGTCAGTTAATTTCAGTTGATTGCTCTGCTCTGATTGGTCGACTCCACCTGGCCACGTGGTTGCTTAGCTACCAAAGCCCCCCCCCCCCTCCTCCAACACAGACATTCTAACTGATAACTGTCAGTTTACTCTAAGTAAACAGACATGGCTTTCTTCATAAAACACGAGACCTTATAACTTGACCATACATTGTCCAATCTGCCTCAAACTTGTCATGCATGATGATGGTTCATCACTTTTCAGTTCTACATAACAATAATTCATAAATTCCCGCCCTTTTTATTAGCCACGCCCCCTTTTACTAACTAATGAACCGTTTGTCCTAGAAACTTGTATAAGATGTCAGATTACTCAGCATAGAGTCCGTTTAACTGGTGATTGATAACCCCGCCCCTTTTGATAAGCCATGCCCATTTTACTAACTAGTGAACTGTTTGTCCTAGAGACTTGTATGAGGTGTGAGTGTACTCAGCAGAAAGTCCCTGTTTAATCCGTGCCCCTTTTGATAAGCCACGAGAGTCACGGTCCAGAGGCAAGCACACAATCAAAATTTCTTTAGGAATTTTCTAGTTTTGTGTGCTTGCTTGCAAAAGCACACTAACTACTATTCACCGGGACTATTTTTATTATTATTCTTCCGTTTCTTCCGTGTCATTTTTCGGTCGACTACTCCTCCCAGAGTTTTGGTCGCACAAACACAAAAAAGGTATCAAATCGACCGGCTTGCCCATGACAAGTGTGCTATGACTTTTATAAGGGTTTCGACAAACGGTTTCCAAATTATTGGGCAAAAACACGTCAAAAAATCCCCCCAATGTAACCCTATGGAGAGTCTAGAGTGGTGATGTAATCAAACAGAGTGTAGAGGGAGAGAAAGAATTGTCCAAAAATAAATTTGTAAACTGCGCTCCAGGCCGCAAATTCCACTCTACAGAAATAATTTATACATAGAAACGGAGGAAAATTTGTCTTCTCACTCACAATCCTCTGGTAAAGCTGTCAGAGTTATAGTTTGGGCGGAGGACACAGAGAAGTGCCACCAAAACGGACCAACTGCCCCATTGTGTCCCATATTAAAATCACACGAGGATTTTTGAAAAAATCAGATTTAAGAGTTTTTTAAAATCGCTCTAACAAAGCTATTTTTTCATTTTTCTTAAAAAAAAATATATGTAGACGTTGAGGAAGAACTCAGGACGCTCAAAGTGAAGTCGGATCAATGATAGGTATTATGGTTTTGCCAAAAATGCTTTCTGTTCGAGGCCAGAATTTTCAGTTTGTTCACCTCTGTCTGCCCCGGTAGCGGAACTGTCAGTTAATTTCAGTTGATTGCTCTGCTCTGATTGGTCGACTCCACCTGGCCACGTGGTTGCTTAGCTACCAAAGCCCCCCCCCCCCCCCCCTCCTCCAACACAGACATTCTAACTGATAACTGTCAGTTTACTCTAAGTGAACAAACATGGCGTTTTCTTCATAAAACATGAGACCTTATAACTTGACCATACATTGTCCAATCTGCCTCAAACTTGTCATGCATGATGATGGTTCATCACTTATCAGTTCTACATAACAATAATTCATAAATTCCCGCCCTTTTTGATTAGCCACGCCCCCTTTTACTAAATAATGAACCGTTTGTCCTACAGACTTGTATGAAGTGTCTGTGAACTCAGGACAGAGTCCCTGTTTAACTGGTGATTGATAACCCCGCCCCTTTGATTAGCCACGCCCCCTTTTACTAACTAGTGAACCGTTTGTCCTAGAGACTTGTATGAGGTGTCAGTGTACTCAGCAGAAAGTCCCTGTTTAATCCCTGCCCCTTTTGATAAGCCACGAGAGTCACGGTCCAGAGGCAAGCACACAATCAAAATTTCTTTAGAAATTTTCTAGTTATTCTTCCGTTTCTTCCGTGGTGTTTTTTCGGTCGACTACTCCTCCCAGAGTTTTGGTCACACATATACAAAAAAGGTATCAAATCGACCGGCTCGCCCATGACAAGTGTGCTATGACTTTTCTAAGGGTTTCGACAAACGGTTTTCAAATTATTGGGCAAAAACACGTCAAAAAATCCCCCCAATGTAACCCTATGGAGAGTCTAGAGTGGAGAAGTCATCAAACAGAGTGTAGAGGGAGAGAAAGAATTGTCAAAAAATAAATTTGAAAACTGCGCTCCAGGCCGCAAATTTCACTCTACAGAAATAATTTATACATAGAAACGTAGGAAAATTTGTCCTCTCACTCACAATCCTCTGGTAAAGCTGTCAGAGTTATAGTTTGGGCGCAGGACGCACAGATGCTCAAACAAAATGCACCAACTGCCGCATCGGCTCCCATATTAAAAATGAAGGAAGATTTCTCAAAAAAAAAATTTAACAGTTTTTTAAAATCGCTCTAACAAAGCTATTTTTTCATTTTTCTTAAAAAAAAACATATGCAGATGTTCAGGAAGAACTCAGGACGCTCAAAGTGAAGTCGGATCAATGATAGGTATTATGGTTTTGCCGAAAATGCTTTCTGTTCGAGGCCAGAATTTCAAGTTTGTCGACCTCTGTCTGCTCACTTTGATGGAACTGTCTCCATCGTCAGTTAATTTCAGTTGATTGCTCTGCTCTGATTGGTCGACTCCACCTGGCCACGTGGTTGCTTAGCTACCAAAGCCCCCCCCCCCCCCCCCTCCTCCAACACAGACATTCTAACTGATAACTGTCAGTTTACTCTCAGTAAACAGACATGGCTTTCTTCATAAAACACGAGACCTTATAACTTGACCATACATTGTCCAATCTGCCTCAAACTTGTCATGCATGATGATGGTTCATCACTTTTCAGTTCTACATAACAATAATTCATAAATTCCCGCCCTTTTTATTAGACACGCCCCCTTTTACTAACTAATGAACCGTTTGTCCTAGAAACTTGTATAAAATGTCAGATTACTCAGCATAGAGTCCGTTTAACTGGTGATTGATAACCCCGCCCCTTTTGATAAGCCACACCCATTTTACTAACTAGTGAACCGTTTGTCCTAGAGACTTGTATGAGGTGTGAGTGTACTCAGCAGAAAGTCCCTGTTTAATCCGTGCCCCTTTTGATAAGCCACGAGAGTCATGGTCCAGAGGCAAGCACACAATCAAAATTTCTTTAGGAATTTTCTAGTTTTGTGTGCTTGCTTGCAAAAGCACACTAACTACTATTCACCGGGACTATTTCTTTTTATTTTTATTCTTCCGTTTCTTCCGTGTCATTTTTCGGTCGACTACTCCTCCCAGAGTTTTGGTCGCACATACACAAAAAAGGTATCAAATCGACCGGCTCGCCCATGACAAGTGTGCTATGACTTTTCTAAGGGTTTCGACAAACGGTTTTCAAATTATTGGGCAAAAACACGTCAAAAAATCCCCCCAATGTAACCCTATGGAGAGTCTAGAGTGGAGAAGTCATCAAACAGAGTGTAGAGGGAGAGAAAGAATTGTCAAAAAATAAATTTGAAAACTGCGCTCCAGGCCGCAAATTTCACTCTACAGAAATAATTTATACACAGAAACGTAGGAAAATTTGTCCTCTCACTCACAATCCTCTGGTAAAGCTGTCAGAGTTATAGTTTGGGCGCAGGACGCACAGATGCTCAAACAAAATGCACCAACTGCCGCATCGGCTCCCATATTAAAAATGAAGGAAGATTTCTCAAAAAAAAAATTTAACAGTTTTTTAAAATCGCTCTAACAAAGCTATTTTTTCATTTTTCCTAAAAAAAAACATATGTAGATGTTCAGGAAGAACTCAGGACGCTCAAAGTGAAGTCGGATCAATGATAGGTATTATGGTTTTGCCAAAAATGCTTTCTGTTCGAGGCCAGAATTTTCAG
Organism: Centropristis striata; assembly: GCF_030273125.1. NCBI lineage: Eukaryota > Metazoa > Chordata > Actinopteri > Perciformes > Serranidae > Centropristis > Centropristis striata. The sequence continues at coordinate 26,570,814 of NC_081533.1, forward strand.
TTTGTCGACCTCTGTCTGCTCACTGTGACGGAATTGTCAGTTAATTTCAGTTTGATTGCTCTGCTCTTATTGGTCGACTCCACCTGGCCACCTGGTTGCTTAGCTACAAAAGCCTCCCCCCTCCCTCCTCCAACACAGACATTTTAACTGATAACTGTCAGTTTACTCTAAGTGAACAGACCTAATAACTTGACCATACATTGTCCAATCTTCCTCAAACTTGCCAAGCATGATGATGGTTCATCACTGACTACTTATACATAATAATGTTTCATAAATTCCCGCCCTTTTTGATTAGCCACGCCCCCTTTCATAACTAATGAACCGTTTGTCCTAGAAACTTGTATAAGGTGTCTGTGAACTCAGGACAGAGTCCCTGTTTAACTGCTGATTCAAGCCACGCCCCCTTTGAGTGACCACGCCCCCTTTTACTAACATGTGAACCGTTTGTCCTACAGACTTGTATGAGGTGTCTGTGAACTCAGGACAGAGTCCCTGTTTGACTGTTGATTTGAGCCACGAGAATGATGGTCCAGAGGCAAGCACACAATCAAAATTTCTTTAGAAATTTTCTAGTTATTTTTAATCTTCCGTTTCTTCCGTGTCATTTTTCGGTCGACTACTCCTCCCAGAGTTTTTGCCGCACATACACAAAAAAGGTATCAAACCGACCGGCTCGCCCATGACAAGTGTGCTATGACTTTTATAAGGGTTTCGACATACGGTTTTCAAATTATTGGGCAAAAACACGTCAAAAAATCCCCCCAATGTAACCCTATGGAGAGTCTAGAGTGGGGAAGTCATCAAACAGAGTGTAGAGGGAGAGAAAGAATTGTCAAAAAATAAATTTGAAAACTGCGCTCCAGGCCGCAAATTTCACTCTACAGAAATAATTTATACATAGAAACGTAGGAAAATTTGTCCTCTCACTCACAATCCTCTGGTAAAGCTGTCAGAGTTATAGTTTGGGCGCAGGACGCACAGATGCTCAAACAAAATGCACCAACTGCCGCATCGGCTCCCATATTAAAAACGCACGATGATATCTCAAAAAAGGAGTTGTAAGAGTTTTTTTAATTCGCTCTAACAAAGCTATTTTTTCATTTTTCTTAAATAAAAAATATATGTAGACGTTGAGGAAGAACTCAGGACGCTCAAAGTGAAGTCGGATCAATGATAGGTATTATGGTTTTGCCAAAAATGCTTTCTGTTCGAGGCCAGAATTTTCAGTTTGTCTCCCTCTGGCTGCTCAGTGTGGCAGAACTATCAGTTAATTTCAGTTGATTGCTCTGCTCTGATTGGTCGACTCCACCTGGGCACCTGGTTGCTTAGCTACCAAAGCCCGCCACCCCTCCCACACAGACATTCTAACTGATAACTGTCAGTTTACTCTAAGTAAACAGACATGGCTTTCTTCATAAAACATGAGACCTTATAACTTGACCATACATTGTCCAATCTGCCTCAAACTTGCCATGCATGATAATGGTTCATCACTTGTCAGTTCTACATAAAAATTATTCATAAATTCCCGCCCTTTTTGATTAGCCACGCCCCCTTTTACTAACTAATGAACCGTTTGTCCTAGAAACTTGTAGCTGTCAGTTAATTTCAGTTGATTGCTCTGCTCTTATTGGTCGACTCCACCTGGCCACCTGGTTGCTTAGCTACAAAAGCCTCCCCCCTCCCCCCTCCCTCCTCCAACACAGACATTCTAACTGATAACTGTCAGTTTACTCTAAGTGAACAGACCTTATAACTTGACCATACATTGTCCAATCTTCCTCAAACTTGCCAAGCATGATGATGGTTCATCACTGACCACTTATACATAACAATGTTTCATAAATTCCCGCCCTTTTTGATTAGCCACGCCCCTTTCATAACTAATGAACCGTTTGTCCTAGAAACTTGTATAAGGTGTCAGATTACTCGGCATGAAGTCCCTGTTTAACTGGTGATTGATAACCCCGCCCCTTTTGATTAGCCACGCCCCCTTTCATAACTTATGAACCGTTTGTCCTAGAGACTTGTATGAGGTGTCTGTGAACTCAGGACAGAGTCCCTATTTAACTGCTGATTCAAGCCACGCCCCCTTTGAGTGACCACGCCCCCTTTTACTAACTTGTGAACTGTTTTTCCTACAGACTTGTATGAGGTATCTGTGAACTCAGGACAGAGTCACTGTTTGACTGTTGATTTGAGCCACGAGAATGATGGTCTAGAGGCAAGCACACAATCAAAATTTCTTTAGAAATTTTCTAGTTTTTTTACTAAATCTTTACATTGCAGATTAATATTAAAGGCATCAAAACTACAAAGGAACATGTAGAATCATAGTAAACAAAAAGTGTTACACAAACCAGAATATGTTTTGTATTTTAGATTCTTCAAATAAGCACTTTTGCTTTGATGTTCTCAAACACATTAAGAAGGCACTAATTAACTCTTAATGAGGCGCACCTGTTAACTGAAAACGATTCCAGGTGAGCAGCTCATGAAGCTGACAGAGAATAACAGAAGTGTGCATAGCCCTCATTAAAGCAAAATAATCTAATCTGTTTAACACTTAAAAAAAAAAAAAAAACATAATTCCATATGTGTTATTTCATGTGTTTTTAAGTCTTCAGTATTAATCTACAATGTTAAAAATAATAACAATAAAGAAAAACCATTGAAAGAGAAAGTGTCCAACCTTTTGACTGGTACTGTACATACATAATTATTTAAATTGTCAAAGAAACATTGAAGAGCAAGATATTCTATTTACAACAATAGGGACCAAAAAAATTCATACTAAATTTTAACAAGATCACCACATCAAAACAACCAACAACCAAAACAAATGCATCAACCAAACACATTCATCAGGACTCACATGCACTAACAGGGGGACACGACCAGCACAAAATTAAAACATACTCATAAGAATAGAAATAAACGTCCATATGCTACAAACGTATGTGAAGAATGGACTGAAATGCATATATCCACCCATTATACAATATTCTGCAGACACCATGCATACAAAACTCAAAATGTAACCTCTATCTTTCATTTCCACCACCCGTCGTTTCACACGCTGCCATCACTTTATCGCTTAATTTCAAAGATCATCAGCAATTTTTTGAAGGATACATTTTTCACAACCATCCAGGCCTGTTCTGTCAGAGAACCGAAAGAGAGAGATAAGTTCAGAAACCAGACATCAAACGCCCGTGAGGGATCTAAAACTTACAGAATTCAAAATGTTGCACTTAATAATCGCTCATTTCTATTCTCTGCTGTATCACAGGCTGTCTTTCAATGGGTGTAGAAAAGCTCACAGTCATTGTCACCTTTTGTGAGAGTACATTTGTCTAAGTTAATAAAGCGTTCCCAGTTGTTGGAGCTTCTTTTCTATCATATCTACTCGCTGATGTCTGTGTTGTTTTTCAAAACTCAGCGACACGGGAGTGCAGTAGTGTGTGTATACACAATCACATCCACCATTGACTCTCATTCTTCTAATTAATGGATTAGTAGGAGTCATTAGACAAGTGGGTGACTGGTGATTGCACTTAACCATGACCCCGGATCAAAGAGTGGGCATGCATCAAGCTTCAAACTGACCAGTTAGCCCCATGGGGAGGACTTTGTTTATGGCTGCCATTTAGACTCAGCTCCCACACAGATGGCATGGACACATAGAAATCCATCCCACACACAAAAACCCACAGTCCTGTACCTTATGTACACGACCGGTCGAAAGTTTTAAAACACACCAACTTTTCCAGAATTTAATTGAAAATGATGCAGTTGAATGTCTCAGTGTACTCTGAAATTAATGCACATTTGCAACATTTAAAATTCTTTATTGAGCATGATAGTGTTTTGAAAGTAAAAAAAAAAAATCAAAATCACATTTTATGTTGGACTAAAGGACTAAAAAAAGACACAAAATGACCAAAAAAAGACACAAAATGACCAAAAAAGACACAAAATGACTTACAAAGACATGAAAAGAATTCAAAAATGGACAAAATAGCCTAAGACTCCATAGAGTTAAGTTGTTAATCCACTTCTTGTTCCCTGAAAAAAAGGCCAACTTTTGACCGGTAGTGTATATACCACAAAGACCGACTTATGGACTTACTCCCCAAATGCTGACCCAGGCGGAGACATGAAAAATTCGTAGCAGCAGTTTCAATCTGGCATTCAAAATCTTACTAAAGTAAAAGTAGAAAAGTATCAGCATCAAAATGGACTTAGAGTAGAATTCCCCCACTCAGATTGGATTACTGACATGTTCATGTATAGAGACTGTGTCCCAAATCGGACACATCTGCAATGCCGCGCTTTCCGGTGTTTTCATGGTAGGTATAATTGATTTATACATATTTTTCAATCTATGTGTGGAGTTTAATTTATGTACATGGAGATTTTTAATAATCTCAATTACAATATGAAAGTAACTCTGATGAGAGGAAGTAGTAAGAATGCCTGGGTGACACTCAGTTTTACTTTTACTGTACTGTATTTTATTGTGAAGGACAGAAGTACGGTCCAGGTGTGTTTATAATGATGGCTGATAACTGTGTTATTTATTTAGCTTACCCAGAAACATCCAATTTCCCCCGAAAAAACTCAGCAGCCCCCATTATTTTACAGCAAGGGAATCCAAGTGTCCGACTTGGGATACAGTTAGCGCACGGCTAGTTCACCGCAGTTAGCGTCCTTTAGCCGACTCTGGTAAACCCGAGCCTAATGTACACGGGTAAAACAATATACGGTTCAAAAGATAAGAAGTTAGACATTAGTTTCACACCATTTAATTAATTGTAAGCATAACATGATCATTTATATTAGTAGTTAATATGAATTTTTGATAGAATGTTAGCCAAACAGTGTCCGATTTGGGCTAAAGTTCCGCTACATAAAAGAGAAATTTACATTCCACCATTGTTCTAAACTGCCTGACGACCACTAGGCGAGATACTAACTTATAAAATCTGATTTGTCGTAAGAGCCAGAGCCAAGTCAGAAATATGGATTTCAATCAGAAAGTGCCCTGTTACCAAAAAGTGTGACACCCTAGATTCGTCCTTTTGCCCAAATCCTGGTGTCAGATATGGTCACTCACAGCAGCTGACAATTTCAACTTACAGATCAAGATATAAGATGTCCTCTAGATGTCCACTCCGTCCTGAGGGAAAACTCAGGGCAGATCTCAGTGATGGATCTTTTACCCTCTCGCTGCCGATGTGAGGGGGGGGGGGGGGGGGCTGACTTACCACCACCACTCAGTGACATGGTGCTCAGAGCTAACCAGCCATGAAAACCTGCTGTCAGACTCTGTTTCTGAGCTGGAAAGTCCAGGAATCTGGTGTAGCTTTAACAGTCAGTGGAAGCACATTTATGTCTAGTAATATCAGTATAGGCATGTATACTGAATCACTATTGACCCAGGACATGATTTGATGGACACATTGACAAATTTAGCAGTGGAGTTACCTCACTGATGACTGATAGATAGCACTCTTGTCAGCTCAGCCTTGATCACAGTGTGTTACTTCCTTGTCAAAACCATAATAAACAACCTTGAAAACCACAGAAACATGATAAATCATTAAACGAAAAGCTGCTGAGCAGTAGCCATAGAACAGATAATACGATGACAGAAAAGCAACAGGAGCAACATTTGTAAAGGGATGATGTAGTCCGCCATTGTTATTATTATTGCTGATAGAGCGGCAATTTTTTTTTTTTTTTACTCCATTACATTTAGTAGCCAGCTTTCATTATTTTTTTAGTTCAAAATTGAACATTAAAACATGTCATAAATATAAAATGATACAAATTATTATATATTAACCCACATAAATATATGTAATATATTAAGAAATCAAATGTATTCCTACCTTATCAACATTAAAGTGCTGCTTACATAAATACATTGGAATATATACAGTTTATAACAATTTAAGTTGCGCCATAAAGAGTACATTTAAGTACATTCTGACGCTGATACTTTTTCTACTTAAGGTTTTAATGCAACTTTAACTTGTAGTGGAGCATTTTAACGGAGTGGTACATAAATGAAGAATATTACTTCACAGATTACTTTTGTTACGTATGGGTCGGTTTTATTGTAGAAATATTTTCCATCGCATTACTGTTTGTCAGGTGGCTTTGAGAAGAATGGGAACACATTGGAAAAAAGCACAATTTTTTCCCCCACATGTTCTCTATCACCATAGGTTTCAATTTTGAAAGGAGCCACTTTATCAAGATTGAACATATCTATTTGATCAAATAATCATCTTGTGATATTCTCAATAGCTTTAAATTGACCTTCTAAGTGGCTTGGAAGATATATTGGTTCTCATAGATTTTATACGGCTGCCATCTTCGATCTGCAGTCTTGATGAAGTGGCTCCAATCAAAAATTAAAACTTATGCTCATCGAGAGCATGTGGAAAAAATTTGGTGCTTTTGTCCGGCGTGTCCTCTTTATTTACCTAAGCCGCCTGACTATGTGGGTTAGGGGTGGATCAGCCTTTTTCAGAGGTAGCTTAAGGCTCCCCACGGCCGTTTCTGCTCAGTAATTAACCTTATGCACAATATTTGCATAGACTAGTTGTATACTAAAATGAACACAGCCTGGACTAGCAACAGACTGAACATACCTTTGACCTGAATTCAACACTATACTCTGTACTGTTGTCTATTCCCCTCACTGGAGTCCACAGACAAAATGCACACACTGTTGATGGGATTGCAATAGGCATGTTTCCATTAGGTACGTTTCCCTCTAGTGAGCCGCTATGAGAGTGGCATGGGAGAGAGGATCTGCCCAAGATATGTCGAACTTCACCGGTTAGTAGCTCAGGTAGCGGCTCAGAAAGTACCTGCCTCAGGTCGGTACTTTCTGAGCCGCTACCGAGCCACTTCTAATTTGTCGACGCTGATTGGATACGATTGAGGCGGCGATTTCGTGCATGTGTGATTCATTTGCAGCCTGGTGCAAACTGGACACTGAGGGGTTAAAATCTCCTGCTCTATCTGCGGCTGGGAGAGACTGCTGCAGAGGACTGGGCCGCTTGTGAGTGCTTTGGGACGGCGCCTGCTACTCGTCAAGAAGAGTAAGAAGTAGACCCCAAAAGTCTCCAAAGAGAGCAGAAAAAAATTGCTAGATTTGTCGCTAGTCGCTTTTTGAGTTGCTCGAGGAGTCTGAATAGTCGCTAAATATAACAACAAAGTCGCAAGTTGGCAACATCGCTTGCCGCGTCGGTCTGTTGTAACATTCGCTGCTACAAAAGTACCTGTATGGAAACAGAGGCTTAGGGGAACTAACTAGTGGGTGTCGCCAAAACACTTATTGGCTTTCCAAAAAGTACTCAGTGGAAACACGCCTAATGTCACATGGTTCCTTATTTATTGACTGATTTATTTCCATTTCATCTTCTAGTGTGCATGCTTTTTCTCTCCCCAGGGGCTGCAAGACTTGCTCTTCATTGTTGAAATGATCACTAAATGACGATTACTCTCTCTTTCAGGATGCTGCTCAGTGAAACACCTCCATCTTTCTCTCTACCTTTCTCTATCCTTTCCTCTCATGCTACAGAATATGCTAAATCTATCATTTTTCCCCCTGATGCACTGCAGTTTTGACCACAATTGTACATTTTTGCAATGCAATAATTTCTTTTCATTTTTGTTTTTCTTTCTTGCATATATCTCATAAGCCCCGTACTGACTACTTTGGGGAAATTTTGCTTAGAGATTTGCACCTTTTCAAGTCATCAAGTCATGATTGGCCCCCCGCCCAGTACTAAAGGACCCTACGTACCGCCAGCCGAGCCCACTGACCACATTAGCCTGTCAGAGTGAATACTGATGTACTTCTCCCTCACCCCCTTCCCCTCCTCAAAACAAACATCCCCATCAAAACGACCCAGATCCCCTCTATGGAAGTTGATTTGCTAACTCTTGTCTCTTTTACTAACAACAAGCTTCAGAATTCTTCCAATTTGATTCTTTTCATTGGTGAATTTTCTTTTCCCTTACCTTTTTATGATTTCAACAACTAACACTGTGTCATTCACGGAATGTGAACCATCTGTTGTTTTCTCTACTTAACTTGCGACTTACATACTAACAATGTATTGTTATCCTTTTATTCCTTTTATTTTATTTTGTAGATGACCCTTTTCAAACAAAATAATGATACGATTGCTTTCTTTATTTCTTTATTTGGATGTTTTACTATATGAGCAATAGGGAAAAGATATTTTCTTTGAAATTACATTTTATTATTAGATTTTTGTTATTGAAAGGAGAAGCTGGTTTTGGAAAAAGGCGATTTTTCTTCTTTTTTTTCTTTGCCACTTTTTAGGGGTTGAGGTGTGTTTTCTTGAGTTTAAGGTTTGTCATTATTTTTTTTCTTTCTCCTCCCCCTGTTTTCTCCTGAAGCACGCAGGCATTGGACACGCTATGGTAAACAAACTGCATTATATGGTAGATATCATTCTAATTGTCTTATACTTTGGTTTGCCCTGGGTTTTCCGTTACCTCTTTCTATTCTGTTTGCTTTACTGAAAGTACAATCCGCCATCAATTCCAAGGTAGCTGAAAAACTCCACCTCTCTGTTTTTCTTTTAGTCCTCTCTCTATATATATGTTATTGCTTTTTATTGCCATCCAGTTCCCCCCTTCCTTAAAAGAAGAACGTGTTCATCCAAAGAGGTCTGCCCAAAAAGAAACAGAAATTAAATCAGATTTAACATTTTATTTTTTGCTGTTTATTTCTGTCCCTTTTTATTTATTTTTTTCTGTTACTTCAAACTCTATCCGTATGAAGAAATAAAGAACCATAATGCAAGATATTTTCTAAATTGAAAAGTATAAATAGTAACCTTTACTTTTTTTGTTAATCCCTGTTTCCTCCTGATTTATTTTCCTAGAAGAACCCTATGAAGTGAGCGTACACAGCAGACTTCTCAAGCACACAAATAGACAACTAGAGCAACTCCAGTGAGAGGAAGTAAAAAAATAATAATAACTCCCTGAACATTTTAACACCATGAGAAGAATTACTTTGAGACCATCTTGCCATGTGGCCTCAGTTGGCCCCTGTTCAGCCCGTTATCCTCAGACCTGTTAGCCTGGCTCGCCAAATTGTGCTTTATGGACTCATGAAGAGTATTAACAACGTGATTTAATGGCCGAAGCCCTTGTTGTAAAGTAGGCCTCAAATGAAGGTTTGATCCCATTAGCGGCCTCCAGCAGATTTATTATCAAGAGGGGGCTGTTCCCAGACCAGCACCTGAACACACTCTGGCTCTTCCACACACATGTACACACTTAATAAATGTAATGTGCCATAAGTCGTCTGATCTTGGGTGCAGAAAATCCAACAAGGAGCACTGCTAAAAGCTCAAAATTGGCTTTTTCTGGCATTTTATCCAAAATAACTTGCAGACATTTATGTTATTTTAATCTTACTTGCTTTCACTGGACTTTTTAATCAATAAATAAAACTGTCTGGCCATTGGCCATAAAGAAAACTGCCTGGGAAAATCTGACCTGTGTGCGATCGACCCCTCATTAACACTAACACTAACTTATATTTCTTATACTTTACTGGCCTCACCCTTTGCATGAAGAGACTTGACTTCCCCCTTTTCCCAATCTTTTTATTTCTGTTGTTTTTATATACAGATTGCATTGAGTATATATGTATATGTATATATCATGGCTAACATATATACATACATATATCAATTGTCCTAATATAATCAATATGGCCATGAAACATGTTAGCCACACCCTCTTGCTGTTTTATTTATTTTACTTTATTATGATTTCTTTTTACTTCTAAACAAAATTAACTTACTAAAATGAATAATGACCTCACACCTTCTCTTGCTGAAACTAAAAAAAAAGGGAACAAGTAAAGAGGGGAGACAGACTTTCATTTTCTGGGTGAATAGAGGATTGATGCCCCCCCAAAGGAATAAATCTTTCCAATCCATCACGAAACACATGAGAAAAGTGTTATGAGTGAGCGGAAAAGCCACCCTATCTGCTACTGACTCACTCGGTCTTGGCTCAAATTTGACAAAAAGTAATGAAGCAATTTTTGAGTGAGCATCGGAAATACTGTGGAGGCATAATGAGGACTGCAATCATGTCTGAGTACAGATCTGTGTCCAATAGCGTGGAGGACAGGGGATAGCGATGATACGACACGTCCCCACCATTTGAATACTAATTGCTCTATTCACCACGACGGGGAACGTCCTCTCTCCCCTCTCAATGTTCCCTATTCTTTAAAAAAACCCTCTCATTTCCGTTGATTCCATCTGTGATTGGTGACATCGGTCCCATCCTGTCTCCACTTCCACCTCCAAACTGACTCCAGTGGTTGTATCCTCCCCGCACCCTGTTTTTGCACGTTCCTATCGGCTAGAACATCACATCAGCATACACACGCGGGGTGTAAATGCTGCTCTAGCCTAGCGCGTGTCAGTCTGTCCCACACGTGTCTAGATGGGTTTTTTTTGTTGCAGTCTTGTCCAAACCTTTAACATTGAAAGCTCTCTTTCCTTTCTCCCCATTTGTCTGGTGTTGTGGTGCCCTGCAATTACATTTATCCCCCTACTACTTTTCCCATTTTGCTGCATCTTGCCAGATGTTTTTTTTTTCTTTAATAGTTGGTCTGTTTGTGTTGTGTCTAATGGAACCCCCCCTCCCCTCCCCTCCATCCCTCCCTCCCTCATCCTCATTTTTCCTGTCATCGTCCCATTTAAGTGCATGGCTTGTGTGTCACCCTGTTAGCTTGGATGGATTCATTTTGTTTCCTCTTAACCAAAACAAACCCTCGCACATGAAATAACACATTCAGTCCAACATTTTGGACCTGGTTTGAGCAATCAAATTTCAGAGGACTTTTAAAGAATCCTCACCTACTTATTACTAAATTTACTAAAACAGTGTTTACTAATCTACTGTTTGAATCAAACCTTTGTTGTAACTGTACTAACAACCATTTTTGTGTCTGACTTTCCCTTACTTACAAAAGTACTAACCGATTTTGTTCACCCTCCCTTTTTTCGGCACATAGTTAACAAAAAAAAAAATCTCCCCCCTCTTTTTCTCCCCCATCCCCTTGACAACTGTTGCCAAAACAGCACTTGCCCCAAGCCTCCCTCATTTACTAACCCAGATATGTAGCTCAGTTAAAACTACATATTCCATATTTACTGTTGAAAGACAGATTCGCCTCCGACAATAAATATTATTGACAAGCTGCCAGACACCTACCGAAGTCCACAGCTGGATGGGAACTCTTCTTCCCCTTCATGTCTTGCACTTCCTTCCTTCCTGCTGGTCTGGCTTTGACCTGCACTGATAGGGGGGGGGGGGGGTCAGTGTGTGATGATTTCTAATGTGAGCCTTCAACTGTATAATGCAATATATTAACTCTAAACTTTAACGCGTTGTTTCTCCCTGCAAAAGATCAAATGTAGTGCCAACAAGGGTAAGTGGTGCATTTTCAAGGTAAGCTTGCTGCCTCCTCTCTGCATGGATTATAATGTTGAATTTATGAAGGTACTGATGGGGAGGTGTCCAGACTGTGCTGCATAAGTTAGAAATTGCTGACAAAGAAACTGCCTCTGAAAGTAAAATGTGGCTCAAAATCACGACTGCCTTTGGGATCTGAAGGTTGGAACATGATCTGTATTCCTGAACAGAAGATGTGAGCACAGTAAGGGGAAGGAAGTCATATTACCCGTTGAATGTGTTGAAAGCCTGACATGATATAGCTTTAAATACCATAACGTGCACAATTATTCTTTAATATTGGGAATGTGGCTTCAAGACTTGCTTTGATTCCTCTCCCCAGCCCCTCAATACCATCTGGGTTCATTCTGAAGCACTTCTTTGCGGAAGTATTTATAGCTGCTGTACCAAATTTTATTTTACCCTAGACTATGGAAGCCAATTTCCCCTAGTAAATTGAAAGAGGAAAGATGAAAACGTAGCCTTGTGATGGAACAAAAAGATCCTGTAAGTCAGTTTGAGGAGAAATTTTCTCGAAATAAAAACTTAGTATCTTAGGATCCTTCTCAAAATAGTGACTTAATATAAGCTTGCATGTCATTCATTTGAGATATTAAATCATTATTTTAAGATACAAACCCAATCATTTCTATTTTTTTGATAAACTGACTCATTATGTCAAAATACTCAAAATTATCATTATGTTGAGGTAATAAGTCATTAATTTGAAAGTTTCCCCATTATATTGTAATACTTAGTTGTCATTATGTCGAAAGTTTACCATTACATTGCTATACTTAGTCTTTTTTTTTAAAAGTTGCCATTATATTGTATAACTTAGTTGTCATTATGTTGAAAGTTTACCATTATGTTGTAATACTAAGTCCTTTTTTTGAAATTTACCATTACATTGCAATACTAAGCTCTTACTTTGAAAATTTACCATAACGTTGCTATACTAAGCTTCCTGTTAAAGTTTCCTGTTATGCTGCCATACTAAGTCCTTATTTTGAAAGTTACCATTATGTTGCTAAACTTAGTCATTATTTTGAATGTTCCCATTATATTGCAATACTTGACTGTTATTTTACATTACATTACATTACATGTCATTTACGCTTTTGTCCAAAGTGACTTGCAATAAGTGCATTCAACCTGATGGTACTAGACATAGACCATAGGAATCAAGTAAATAATTTGTATTATAAGTATTTTGAAAATGTATCATTACATTGCTATACTAAGTCATTATTTTGAGGTACTAAGTAGTTACTTTGAGAAGGTTTCTCAATATTATGACTTTTCTTTTAAATCACATTGTTGGTAATGGGATTCAATACAAGTCAGCACATGAATAGCTAACACAATCCTGAATATGAATGAAGCCTGTGGGTGTGCAAACGTGATTTAAGCCCAATGGAATAAATTGCTCTAGTTAGTCCAATCATTTCAGTTACAGTGCTATTGATTTCCATGTGCAACAGAAGTATGGTCAGTGAAATCACAGCTGGAAACATGTTGACCTTTGTTCACTTGATGAGAAGGAGGATCTACTTGTCGGAGTTGCCGGCAGCCTGCAGTCATGGAGCCAGATATGGTCAATGAGCCAGTAACACACTCAGCTGATCACACAGCGGGACTCCACGAGGAGAACCGTTCCAGTTCACCATATGCTACACGTGAAGCCCCATTACAAAGGCTTCACATTTCTGTAGGTAGTGGGTGGTTTATGAGGAACGAGCACAAAAGAAAGATTGATTGAAGCGAGGGGAGATTGATATCATAACAGAAACCATTCCCCCACCACAGGACCATGTCGGCATGTGGATGGGTAAAATGGAATGCTCTCCATGTTTTGGATTCAGAGCTGTGTCAATCCCTTCACAGTATATTTATTCATCTGTAAACAGCTCCAGTCTGTGTTTTCTATGATATCTGGGGCACACAGTTCAGCACAGATCAGCTTGTCTGTTTGGATTCTGTTTGTACTGGCTAAAGGAGTATTGGTAGAGCAGTTTGGAAAAAACAAGAGATCCAACAGAAGCAGCAAGTTGCATGTGTTGTCTTATTTAGACAGCCCTATTTATAGTGCTTTTGTGCTAATTGCTTGTTTTAGGTATTTGTTCATGTTACAGTCAGGCCACATGTTTCGATTTCTGTCAAATTTATTCCATTAGTATTTCAGTCACATGAAGATCTCACTATAAAAAGAGCAGAATAGAATACTGACAGAAACGTGTTAATTAAACAGGTGTATTTTTGTATTTATCAGGCATTTTTCTGACATTAATACACCAGACTGGGTTTCAAAAAAGAAACTGTGATCACACAATTACAGATGTGTATTTCCTGGCCATATTGTTGCACGTGGTCAGATGTCTTGAATATTATTTTCTTCCCAGCAAAAGAAATCTATTGTTTTCATAAAGTAAAAAACAGGGTGAGCTGCTATGGCCTGTTAATGAATGCTTTGGTTCAGACTTCAATTGCTCTCAAGTCAAGGAAGTAAAATGACCTGGATTCAACATTTCACATCGTAGGACTTCTGTTGGCTTGGTCACAAGTAAAAATATAATTTTTCAATTTTTTTGTAAAGTGAATGATGAAATTCAAAACAGAAGAGGACGAGCAGCCAAAACCTCTGTGATGCAATCTTCATACTGTGGAATTCTCTTACAGTGATCATGTCTATCCGGGTCAAATTGGTTCACTATAGAGACATCACCATGAGGTCTATTGAGAATTCTCCTATGGGATTTTTGCATTGGATTTTGGATCATTGCAAAAAATAAGCTCTGTGGCAAACACACGTTTCTGATGCTAACACGTTTTGTTCAGCAGGATAATCTTCATGAATGAAAAAATCTTTTATTATGTATGAAACGTTAATGTAGCAGACAGAAGTGAAAAGCTAATGTTATGCTATTGCGAACTACACCACGGTCACATGACTTGAACATCACTACTGTTAGCTTCAGACGGTGTCCGACAAGCTAACCAGCAGTTTTGACAAGCTAGCGAATCCGTAGCCTAATAAATTGTTTATTAACATAATTTACCATCTACAAGAGTTTGCAAGAGCACTGAAAAAAACGACTAGAAGCTGTGAGGCAGAAAAGTGAGAGAGTTCCTGTCCGTGTCCGGCATGATGGCGCTTAGTGTCCCCGACAACCACTGTGGTCTCATTTAGCCACTAGTTAGCAACCGCCTTTTAAAGGACACGTTAAACTTTAAAATTCACAAGGGGGGGATTTACTTACATATACATATATTTACTGACAAAACGTGAACATCTCTTTAGCTTGTGTTAACTACAGACCTTATTTCAGACATCTAATCAAAACCCCATTCAAAATCCTCATTGAGTTTAGAGGATAGACCCCAGGGTGCTAACATGCTAACTAACTTCTGGGTTTAAGAGCTGATTCCTGTGGTGCCCTATAAGCTGGTAATACACACATTTTTCAACAGGCTTGAAAATAAACAGTAAGCTATGAATGTCACTTTGATGTAAAGTGTCATTGGAGTAAAGTAAAACACATACATAAATTATTAGAATTGCCATGGTTTTATTTTTATTTTCCTCCAAATGTTATCATGTATAAAAAAGACCAAATTAAACCATGTAGGCTTGATTCAGTAAGAGAAGCGGTAAGTAACTATGATCACTTTAAGTGGTTTCCACAGTATTTTACTCCTCCTTCATTTATAGACTAATCCGTCTGCATTTTGCAGCAAATGTTTTAGAGATAGAATTTGATTCCTTCCAAGTGTATGGCTTCCAGGCCTGGAGGTATTTCCACCGGTGATATCATCACCCTTTTCCCTCCTCTGGCCTCTGATGCAAGTGCTTGTAATGTTACTCAATGGGATGAGTGTGCAGTCTGCTTAAAGTAAGAAGCTCTTGTGAATAATTACAAAGTCACCTCAGAGGAAACTCTGAGATATTTGTTTTTCTATTGTTCATTTTTTTGAAAAACGATGCATGTGCTTATTTTGGATCTCTGACATATTGTCTCTGTGGGTGTTTTTATTGCTTCTTAGGTGTGATCACACAAATCTATGACTGTAATGTGGTTGCCCCAAGGATTTTTGGATGCACTGAATACATTAAAAAGTTTGGCGAGCCAGTTAAGCGTTGGAAGCTGGGATGATGGAGGTGGCAAGAGAAAGAAAAAAACAAATACTTTACAAATACTTTATTTTCCTTCTCAAGCTGGAAACTTTGCAGGTGTCTGGCAGCTAGCCAATGATAGTAGCTAATGGCCCCAATGAGCACATCAACTCCCCTGCACAAAATATTCCCCAAAATCCATTTTGATTTCCAAAACCGTACGGTTATGTCAGTAGCCTTTGACTCCCAAGAAGAGGTCATGGCCAAAGACCCTACGAGCATTCTTAATGGCATACATTGTGAGACCCCCACCCCCACCTTGTTTCTCCTCCGGTAAGGTCTTTCTCGCCACTGTGGGATAAATGCAGTGGCCCTGTTGAAAGCCTCCTCCCAGATCTTCAAAGATGACCCCAACACACCAGCACTGTCAAGCAACAGACTCTTCATGCCACACATCTGGCCAATTCTTTCACTCTTTATCTCCAAGTCGTAACAGCAGACATAAAAATGAGTTGCCCTGTTAAGAAGGGAAGTACGGACAAAAAAAACCAAACAAAGTGTCAAGAAAAAGAGAAGACGAGCACTCAGCTGGGGCGACTGATCTGTTGAGTGCAGTTGCTAAGGTTTCTTTCCAGCCTTTTGTTTTCGAATGTTTCCCGTACTTTATACCGAGTTTAATCTTTGTCTTTGTTTTGAGTTTTGTCTTTTTTTTGTTTTTTTGTTTTGTTTTGTGTTTTTTTGGGGGGGAATTATGCCTGTTATCTAAGGAAAAAAAAGAAAATATGTCTAGCTCATATCCTGCAAAATTATGTGCATTCTGACTGCACTAAAAGAAAGTCTAAAAAATGGAGTTCTGTCAAATGCAAAATCTTAACCTACCTTCCTCAGATGGAATGAAAGTATCTTATGCTAGCATCAATTCTGTGCATGCAAAGGTAATGAAAAACAGATGGTTGTGTACACAGCTCCCTGCAGTCCTGTATTTAAGCTGTGTTCATTTATGCAGACTAACAGATGTTGAATCAGAGACATGACTCCTTCACTTCCGCCCAGGCCAGCTCTATTAGGCTAATTAGACAATAAATTGGTCACTAACTGCAAAAATCCCTCGCAAATCAAACAACATTATTTGGCATGATGCTTGCACAGCAGAAGAGCTGAGGCACTGATAGGAAATATCATATAATATAATTAGTCAAATTATCCTTATGAGCATATTCATGTGTGCTGCTTTGTACTGCAATGATGTCATGGAAATCTCTATCCTCATTTGAGATTCATTCTTATTTCAATCGAGCATATCTCCTGTGTTAATGCATTCTTTGAACTGGCAAGGTCTGGAGTTAAATTACAAAAATCAGTGCCCACACATGCTGTAGTAATTTAGGTTAAAACTCCTTTTGATCAAGTTAGTGATGTTCCATTAATACAAGGGCATCAAAATACCATTTGAGCCTAAAAGAAACCTCAATCTCACAAAATAAAAGCCTGGAGGAGCCTCGCAAATGTACCCTTTATGCATGTGTTTTTAAATGGTTTTTGGGGGATATTAGGTCTTGATTCTGCATTTCAATCCACTGTATCTCATAACGTCAGCTCGCGGCTGTGTGTTTGATTCCACCCGGCACTTTCAGCTCTGTTAGCGATCAAACGTGCGGCACAGAATGTGTAACCTTGCACAATAGACGAGACCGGAGGCGATAGAATATTGAAAGGGATATATTTTTACTGGTAGTTCCCTGAGTGAAGAGAGGAATACTGCAGGGTAGCTTTGCCAAACACAGGGAAAGCCCAGTTTTATAGTTTAACAATAAGTAGCCTATAAGATCATGTTTTTGTACTGGCAGCTGTATTGATTTTTACATATCTTTATGGATCCAGTGTAGGATGCAGGTACAGCCTATACTTTTGCCATTACTCAATTAATTCAGGAGTTATTGATTACGCAGTGAGCACAGCCCTGTTCCATTGGTTTTCTCTTAGCAACTGCACTCTAGAGTGAAAGCCCCCAGTCTGAGTGGCACCAAAAGCAACCAACCAAGCGATACCATTTAGGGGACAACCCCACCTACCACCGGAGTTTAATCCACTTTCTTCCTTGTTTTTCTTCCTCATTCTTCTAATTTCTCTACACTCTATTTCTACCTATCCCTGCCCTTTTTCTCTGTCTCCCTCCCTCTATATCTTTCTCTCTGTCTGTCTCTTTTGGGCCATGCCTATGCCAGGTGACCATCTCAGTGGATGGTATATTGACCACCACTGGTTACACCCAGGAAGATTACACCATGTTGGGGTCCGATGACTTCTTCTACATTGGAGGGAGCCCTAACACGGCCGACCTGCCCGGATCACCAGTCAGCAACAACTTCATGGGCTGCCTTAAAGATGTGAGTTGCTCTTTGTGATTTTTAACTTCATGTTGCTGATCAACCATGCACACACTCTTATTTGTACTGTATCTCCCTTCCGGATGCTTGAAGGTTACGTGAGCTGTACTGTGGACAATGTTCAGAGAATGAGGTCTGGACATTGCCCTTTCGCACATGTAGCCCACAATAGGAGAATGTTCATGTCAGATGTTTTTGACTTAATAGTCTGTGTTGTGTAGGCGAGGGATGGCGCCTGGATAGAGCACGCTGGAGGCAGGACATGATGCAAAAAGGCGGAAATTGCTGTCACATAGCCGGTTCGAAATTTGATCAAAACCAACCAAGTTTCTTGCTGTCCCTTGACTATATCTGATGATTTCCCTGTCGCACTTACCATCACAAGTTACCAATGTTGGCTCAGTCTAAATTACCCTTCTTCTTCAACTTCCAATGTTTGTATTCTTCAAGTATTGTGCAAGTTGCATGATGGAAACACCAGCAATACACCACTCACTTGCTGTTAATTCTCTTGAATAATACCTACAAGGGCTAGGTATCGGTGCACGATACCTTTTAACCAAAATAACCAAGTAGTATTAAAGCTTCTCAAATAACCTGCATTTGAACCTTTCTGTACCAAGATCTAGTAAAACATTTAATATTTGTATGATTTTGCTTGCAGCCAATCAGATAAATGTCTTCCCAACATCAAGACTGCTGTCCCTTTGTCCCCAGGTTTATTGGTGTTGCAAGGAAAACATCATGTCATGTACAGAATGTACACAATTTACCAACCAAAATATGAATTCAAATTCATTGTTTTCCCATTTTACAGTCAAATATTTTACATATTTATTGTATATTTAACTTCACTTCTTTATGTGTTTTTATCCCCATATGAACTTTTAATGACCTAAGAACAGTGTAGATATCCACAATAGTAACTCTGTCAAGTTCTATTGTTAAACTTCACGGAACGTAATTATTGATGACAAAAATAATGGTCTTCCATATTAAGTAAGAAAGAAAACAATAGATACATACTCCAGATGCAACCAAAGGCATAAGATGTGTGCAGATGTTGCTGGATTTGCTCAGACACAATAAAATAGCAACTCTCTGTGTAATGCTCATTTACTTCCTGATTAGTTATCACAGGACACAACTAGGTAACTTCCTTTTACTGACATTCAGTAACTCTTAAAGGGACCACAACCAAACACCTAAAAAATTACTTGAGAAACTGAAACAAGACATTTAACATTAACTTAGCTGTAACAAAAACATGGGAATCAAATTTGGTACAAAAAAACTGAAGTACTCTATTATTATCAGTACGATTTTAATGGTACTGTATTAATACTGAAGTCAACATTTTGAATTGATATCTAGCCCTACTATGCATACATTGGGCTCAAACGGATTGCACTGGAGAGCTGGCAGGGTCAAGTATTTGCGTTCTCTTCATAGACTGTAATAATGGATGTAGTCACGGTGGTGTCACCAATTGGTTGGTGGACTGCACATTTTAGCATTGAGTTCAGCGTTATGGCTGTCGCCGTTTCGTTTTTAAACCGGGAGAGACCATATCTGGACTGGGGAGGCGCGAGAACAGGGGGGATCTAAAAATAAACTCTTAATGCTTAAACAAAATGTATGTTACTTACTGGAAAAATTGAACAGTTGACTCCTTGGAGTGTCTTTTAGTACAACCGAATGGTGAAGAAAATATTTTCAAATTAATAAAATGTTCAAATAAACTAAAAAAGGGGTCAAAATTCTGAGATGAAAATACAGCTGTTTCGATGTCCAAAGTGCCGTGGATACGCATTGTTTTGCGAACTGTCAATCAAAGCTTCTTTATGGAATATTTTATTCTAAATGGGACCATTATTTTCACAATTATCATCATATTGTATTGGTGAAGATTTGCGATTGAGGCCACAATGTTGACGCTCATTTTTTCTGAGGTAGTAAATCAAGTGAGAAGTTCTTTTGCAACTGCTGTTTGTGACCCCTGATTGAATTTTGAAAGATTTCTGGCTTACGGCACTTAAAGGTTTGCTTCACTGCTCAGACCGGGAGGTTGCTGCCTGGTTCTCACATACAGCTCCTCTGGGTAATGACCAGATAAGTTCAGAGTTGCAGTGAATGTGTGGTCAGTTATTGGGCATCATAAAACTATTGGTATGACTTTTCTGTTGTTCTATATAAAATGGCAGTGAGAACAAACACACAACAGGTTTCGACTGTGCCACAGCTTCATCCTCACACATTTGTCCACAAACACAGTTGAATCTGACAGTCTGGACAGATATAGTATCTCCCATATGTGAGTGTAGGAGGTGTCAGACATACAGTATCCTGAATCTCTTTTATTTTCTCTCCTTCCAACCACACTGCAGATCAAACATATCCACATGCATTGCACACCCCACAGTGGGATGGTGGAAAATCACAAACAGAAAGTTCTACTCTCAGTCGTGCAAGCATACCCAGCCACATATAGAGAAGTCATGGATGGATATGTAGAGGACAGTTGCCTTATAAAAACTTTATCTGACAAAAAATGACTTTTCACCAGGGCTTTAATTCATAGCTTAACAAGCTGTCAAGAGGACCAATCATAGCTTAAAGTATTATGCCCTTGTAAATGTAATGACTTGTATAGAGGCGACGCAACATGGTGCCATCGCATTTCCTCATAAAACCACGCTGATTGAATAAGTAATTACTTTTGCCATCACTTTTAATGGATCGCACAGTAATCGCCCTATCTCTAACTTAATTATGCCTGTAGAATTACATTTTCATTATTTGGGTTGCTATCAGAAGGATCCCCAGTGGGTCTTAAACTTCCCAAGGCGTTTAACTATCCTCTCTCATCAAGACACGGCTGGATTTACAGTCAACGTACAGACAGAGCACGGGGATGGAGAGGGGAAATGTGGACGGTAGGAAAACAAATTCTGGCGAGAGCTAACAGCAACAAATAGAGGTGAAAGTGGAGAGGCAATGTGAGCCAAGTGCTGGAAATGGAGAGTCAGAGCAGATGGTTGTAAAGCAGACTCTGGTCTGGGTAGACTGAGTGATCTCTAAGTGGCTGTGCGGGAGTGGATGCTGCAGAGAGGAAATGAGGAAGAATAGCCGGAAGTGCAGGAATTAATTAAAAGTTTGATATGTGTAGTGTTGGAAAGAGAAAATTGTTTCAAGGAATAATGGAGTTGGATTTTGTCAGCTGCACACTTTATTGGCTTGCAGACAAAAGTAAATGTAAAAGAAAAGCCTGGATGTGGATGTGCGGGAAGGGAACACGTCTCCAGGAGAGAAGAACTGTTACTGTAAACATCAGACATCCGCATTCATGTTTGACCTTCTGCCCAAGGCTGCATTTTTCATTTAGCACCTTGGGTTTGGGTCAGCACTGCAAAACATGGCTCCAAATGTTGTGTAGTCGAGTGTAGAATCTCAAAATGTTGTTTTCTTCAATTCCAGGGAAGTGGTTTGCTGACAGCATGAGGCAGTTGCTCTGAATTCCTCTGGGCCTACTGAGAAATTTAAGAATTCCATATTGTACTGTTGACTCTAGGTTTAAGCATTGGTGGCAGGTACCTGTAACCAAGAACAGTCTATGTGTGGTATTTATTAACAGAATTTAAGACACAGTCCCAGACCATTGACTGTTGGTGTTCATGCAATTGATTTCACCTATTGTTTTTGAATATTTCCGCATACTGGGGTTCTTACACAGTATTTTAATAGTATAAATTGGGTATGAATGGAAAAATAAGACTCAGTCAATGTTGCCAGATTGGTTTGATGTTTTCCAGCCCAATAGGTGCTCAAACTCCACCCAAATTGATGGAAAAAAATGCCCAAAGATAAGAAACAATGCCAATTGGTTTAAAAACAATACAAACAGTGCACTGTACTAGAATGTAGATGCAAGGCAACAGAACTCTCTACAATGCAATGATAAAAAAAGACAACTGAAATACCAAAAGTAAAATGTTTCACCTCAGTTCCAGGGAAGTGGTTTGCTGACAGCATGAGGCAGTTGCTCTGAATTCCTCTGGGCCTACTGAGAAATTTAAGAATTCCATATTGTACTGTTTACTCTGGGTTTAAGCATTGGTGGCAGGTACATGTAACCAAGAACAGTCTATGTGTGGTATTTATTAACAGAATTTAAGACACAGTCCCAGACCATTGGCTGTTGGTGTCCATGCAATTGGTTTCACCTATTGTTTTTGAATATTTCCGCATACTGGGGTTCTTACACAGTGTTTTAATAGTATAAATTGGGTATGAATGGAAAAATAAGACTCAATCAATGTTGCCAGATTGGTTTGATGTTTTCCAGCCCGATAAGTGCTCAAATTCCACCCAAATTGATGGAAAAAAATGCCCAAAGATGAGAAACAATGCAAATTAGTTCAAAAACAATACAAACAGTGCACTGTACTAGAATGTAGATGCAAGGCAACAGAACTCTCTACAATGCAATGATAAAAAAAGACAACTGAAATACCAAAAGTAAGATGTTTCACCTCAGTTCCAGGGAAGTGGTTTGTTGACAGCATAAGACAGTCGCTCCGAATTCCTCTGGGCCTACTAGAAATTTAAGTATTCCATATTGTACTGTTGACTCTGGGTTTAAGCAGTGGTGGCAGTTGCATGCAGCCAAGATGAACACTCTATATATGGCATTTATCAACAGAATTTAGGACACAGTACCGGACCATCAAATTGGTGTGTTGACAGTTCAGTTCAGAAAGACTTACAAGAATTGGGAGCTCGCTTGTTGTTTTTCGTGGTGTTTCTTTTTCATTGGCTCAACTTTCCAGCTGCGGTCAAGCTCTAATGACTATATCAGCTCAGCTGAGCCAGGAAGGTAACCAGGCAGAAAGGTGCTGAGAACCCACAGTGAGTAACTGGGAGCGCCAGGTTAGAGTAGTACAGTAGTGGCTGAAAATAAAGAGGAAAACGAGTGGTTGGGGGGTAGACAGCGGTGTGTTTCATCCTGTGCTAGTTCCGTGGCACAGCTCGGATTATCAGCGGTGTTATGGTCCGGGGCAAGGCTTTCATGCCGCCACCGTGGTCAAACGCCTTTGATACGCTTGGCCGGTACCCTCCAGGCAGCAGAAATCCAAAGGAAGAGCACAGCAGAAGAAGAGTAAAAAGGCACCAAAAGAGGCACTGAAGCTCTATGAAGTTTTTATTTGGTGCAAGTGTGTGTATGTGTGTGTGTGCTCACATGTGTGTTCAAAGTCACCCACATGCTATGATCATACACTGTGTGATGTTTGTGTGTGTTTTTTTATGCTCCCAGTCAGAGTGGTGGGGTGTGAAATCAGGTCTCTCTGCTCCTCAGCCCCCTAGTCTTGTTTCCACAGATTCCTCTCTTCTTCCACACGTCACCATCTGTCTCTCCGCCGCAACCCCCGCCTCGCCATGCCTCTCCCAGACAGTGACCTTGCTATCGCCCATTTCACACTCCTCCCTCCATCCTCCAGTCTCTCTCACTCTTCCCACCTCTCTCATCAGCTTCTCTCCACCTCTCTCCTCCTCTCATCTTCCCTTTCTCCAGGGCACTTTTGTGTAATTAAGTCCATGGTAGCGATGTTGGCACGCCAGCTTTGCCATCCTGACGGCCAAATTAAAAATTGATTTCTTCGACTGATTCCATGCAGGGATGAATGCTCTGGCCCTCCTCCTTGCCCTCACTCTCTTTCACTCTCCCCCTCGTCTTGCCCTCCCAACTCCGTATTGATGGTCTATCTCTTCGTCTGCAGCTTCCTCCTAGTCTCACCTTTGTTGCGCGATAAAATCTTCTAGATTCTCACATTGCCCCCGCTCCCACCCCATCTAGCACCAAGTAAGCATTCATTTGAGACCTTGTAGTTGGAGGGTGCTGTTGCAGAGTCGCCTTTTTGCCCTTTACAGTTGTGCTTCTTTATCACCAAGGCAACAGCAATCAGGCCATGTATAATAATGCTAAAAGTACATTACAAACTGTCAGTAAATGTCACTACAATCAATACAAATATGTATACTAGCAGCTAAAATTTCAAATAGGTGGATTGTCTGTGCATTTATTACAACATTTGTGCTAAAGTAGCCTCAAACTATGTGCTATTTTGTGATATTTACAACCGCAGCTACATCAGAAAAAAAATATATATATTTCTGTACTGCTGACTTGCAGGGTCTTTTTCTATGACACACAAATCAATAGAGTCAGCCCTGAGGTCCAGTCACATTCCATGTCGGGGCCACACACATTCGGATGTTCAAAAGGCCACGAAAGTTAACTTCCGATCCTCACAGACACCAGCATCCTTGGCCGGTTAGAATCCATTTGTACCAATCATGTCCTATAATCTTCATCCTTCGGGGGCTAAATAATGCTCCAAAGTTAAATTTTTACTGCGGAAACAACTGCCATGGACATTTCCAGAGGGGTCCCTTAACCTCTGGTCTCAAGAGAGTTGAATAAAATGCATTCCATGTGTACTAATGTTGGGATAACAAAGCTTCGTGAAGCATTTGCTTTATTCACGGAGACCAAGAGATGGCGCTCTTTGTTTAACAAAGGGCTAAAAACACACTCAATTACCATTGCTGAAGCCTTTTTGTTAAAGCCAAGACCGCCATCTAGTGTGGACCAAAAACAAAGCAAATACTTCACGAAGCTTCGTTGTCCCAACACTAATGTGTACCCATGAGTCTACCCTTTCAGACATGCCCACTTTATGTTAATCCCATGCACTTGATTTCACCTATTGTATTTGAATATTTCTGCATACTGTGGCTCCTACACTGTGGCGTCTTTCCATTGCATAAATTGGGTATGGATGGAAAAATGAGACTCAGTCAGTGTTGCCAGATTGGCTTGATGTTTGCAAGAATGGTTTGATGTTTTCCAGCCCAATATGTGCTCAAAATGTGCAGAGATAAGAATCAATGCAAATCATATACCGTACTAGAATGTAGATGGCAAAGAAGCAGAACTCTCTACAATGTAATGATAAAATGTTTGCCCTAAAAATAAAAAAGAGAACAACCTAGACAAATAACTACTAAGTAAGAGTTTTCACTGCCACCCAAGCCTTTTACATACACACAGTCTGCTTCTATTTCTTTTTCGTTATGTCAGATTTTGAATGTGCAGTTCACATATGAATTTATTGGCAACATCTTTTGTTTACATTCTTAAACTGTTTGCACTTGCTAATAATCTTGTTAAATTCGTACTCTGTAATAAATCATATAAACTTGTAAATCCCTTACTTGATGCCCTTTGGCTGCCTATTTTATCCTCTGTTTTAATATAAATGGTTATGTAATTTTACCTTGTTAATTTTCCTTCAGCGCCGTGGGCGGCCTCTTGTCATCAAGTTCAGTGAGCTCTCTTTCCGTTATCAGTGAATTAAACAACAGGGAAAGGCTGTCAACCTATATATTAGTGTTGGGACAACAATGTTTCGTAAAGGATTTGCTTTTTTGACCCCACTAGATGGCGGTCTTTGCTTTAAACAATGGGCTACAGCAATGGTAATTTAGTGTGTTTTCAGCCCTTTGTTAAACAGAGAGCGCCATCTCTTGGGCTCCGTAAATAAAGCAAATGCTTCATGAAGCTTTGTGGTCCCCACACTACTATATATATTTTTTACTCTTTAATATAACTAAAAACCAGCACAAATTCTGTCCACCCATTCAAGGCCATTTTGCCCACACAATACAACTTAATACAACCAAACTGGGCAGTAAGCCGCCCAATCTAGCAACACTAGACTCAATGAGCTTCAATGAGCCCAACTGTATTGATGTGTGATGATGTTAGTCCCCATAGTAGCCATTTCTTTGGAGTGAGAGAATTTTTTTTAAACTTGATGTAACTGTATAAAATGAGCTGCTGTGACCTCTCGGATAACCACAGCCTCATTAAACATTACAACCACTGACTATAGAGCATTCAGATGGCTTCTTGCAGAAATCTCCCAAATGTCAAAAGTTTTTGAGACCAAATCAGAGCATGGATTTTATTTGATTTTGCTCAAGGTCTTGATGTGATACAATGATGAGATATTTTGCAGGGTATTAAAATACAAAAAAAATTCACAAGTTTAAAAATTGGCAAAACAAAATGTAGCACCTGTGTTACAAATGAAATCGACCCAGAAATTGCTTCAAATTGCTATGAGACATAACAGCCTGTCCTCCTGTCAAAAACGTCAATATAGGTTGTGTGTATAGGCAGCGAAAAACAAGCTATATTTATGAATTTCATGCGCCCGCCGTAATCTTGGTGACGTAATAGTGATTGACAGCCAAGTAGTTGGGGTGGTGTATGGGTCAAACAAGCAACGGACTCTCACCCGGGAGAGCGTGGTTCCTGTCCCGTGTTAAAACAAAATTAAACCATTTTTAACTTTAGGTTAACTAAAGGTTATGTTCTTTATGTAAGTTACGTGAATCACATTTTTGAACGTAGCTTATGTTTTTTATGTAACTTACGGCAGTCACTTGACCCTTGTAACTACTTCACTTCTGGCATTTATGTTCATTTATAACACCTTACCAGAAGTTTTTTGCCCTAAACCTAAGGTCCACAGAAACTGCAGTCTTTTTTTTTTTTTACGACTGCAGGCCGTATGTGTGTGGTTTTTTTAGAATGCGCCATTGTAACGCGAGCCACGACACGATACGTTGATATGTGCCCTTAAACGCGAGCCGAGATACGTGCCGTTATTTGTGGTACTGACACTTGACCTCTCCTGCCTTTTATGTTGGAGGACTTTTTTTTTTCTACGTAATTGAGCATGGACATAGACTTCATATACTTCAATCATAAAGTCCAAAGCACATTTACGGTCTAAATGTCAACATTTGAATAGGAATAGGTTCATAAAGTTTAGATAAACTTGACACAGTGCTGAGCTGCATTTAGAATTAGTCTTCAAGTTCTCAGCTTTCAGATGCTGTATACCACTTTTATGTGGTCTTGACCTGGTATCCCTCCTAAAAGAGGTCTGCGGTACAGAGGGTGGAGTGGAAGAGATTAATCCAACTCAGAAACACCCTGGGGCTATGCTGACCCAAGTCAGTGATTTCAAAACACAAGTTCATCATATCAGAAGAGGGGTGCAAAAACTATGTTGCTGGACATTATTAAGTCTGCAGAAGATTCCAACGTTCTTGAGACCTTTGACACCGGTCTTTCAATTAGTGGACAAAGCCGGCGAGCTTCTCCGCAGTGGGCGATTTGGCTCTTTTGATGAGCTGTCCAGACCTGCCCTTTCAATACTGAAGAGCACATATTACAAATGTGTGTATGAAGCCTTGCGCCCTCAAGGAATTGAAAGATATGAAAGAAAGGCATATGGTTTAGATGCTGAGTCAGCGCCTGCATTTATACAAAGTCTGCCCCTGACTGAGCACAGATCGTCTGGGTCCTCCGCTTTACATCACCACAGCTTATTTGATACATCGTTCCGAGTTGGCCCTGCACGGCTCACACACTTCAGTGCTCCCATGCATCGCTCTGTCCCTCTGTTACCCTCATCCTCCTCTCATTTGTCATTCACCACCATCTTCCCCTTCCTTTCTTACCTACCTACAGCCGAGCACCTCTCCCTTGTATGCTCTTTTGCATTCTGCTTTTTCTTTCTTGTTGCCCATGGCTGCTCCTCGCCTGTTACATTTGTATTCTTTTGCTGAGACGCACTGAAAGACTTAAGTGACTGTGAAAAGATACCTTGTCACACACTTAATGATTGGCCTACACAGCATTTTCCTCTTGCCCTTGTTGAATTGAAGATGCTTAACAACAAGGTGGATCTTGGCACACAAACTGCTTTAATCAGACCTAAAACTAAGTGGATAGTGTGAAAAGATTAGCGGTTCAATGATGATCTAAACTAGCCTAGTAATAACAAACAGGGTTCTACATCTATTAGCACCAATTCTGCTCTTGCAGACCATCACAGAGGCTACTATCAATGGCCAATCACAGCTGGCGTTACAGCAAGCTAATTGTGGTTGCCTGCCTTCACTTTGGCTCTGATTTGCTCAAAATCCCTCTGACATTAGAATACTTGACATGAATGACATATTGAAAGCTGGTGTGATTATCTTTCACTGTGTTTGTGATGTCCCATCTCTGCCTAATCAACTAGTTTCAGCACATTCAAGTCAGAGAAATGCATTGCTTGGTGTTGATTAGTATGTTGAAAGAATCTTTGTGATGCAGCTACAGCTTCATGTAAACATGGCCGCCCCAGTCCCTAATTACCAATTTGTCTCTTACATTTTGATATATTCTGTTCAGAGTTGACCTTTTTAGGTCTGTAGTAAGTAATGAGGGTAATGCTAGAGAAAAGCTCATGCCATTTCAATAATTGAATCACATCTCAAAATTAGCATCTTGATTTTTTTTTTTTTCTCTGGATGTTGGTGCTCAGAAGAGGTCACGGTCGACATGGAGATTCATTTTCTAGGAAACAAGAATACCACAGCAGATACCAGATTGTGAAGTTGTTATTTCAGTTTTCATTTGTTCATGAGCTTTCAGTCGTATTGTAGGGCTCAATAGTAAGGCTTGCCCTGTTGTCTGGGGCAAGTAAACAAACATCGGGTGAGTAAATGTAGCAACTCATTTTTCCGATTGGACAGGTGGCAAAAAAGAATAAAACATGTTGGTTTTTTTCTAGCAATCTCACTTCTTCCACATCTGTGTTTACAGTTGCACATGCACAGTTATGACTGGGCATTTGCGAGAAAATTATGAATCATAAAGACAAAGCTTATGAGAGGAAGCAAACGGAATATTGCAATTATTCTGGAAACGTGAATTATACTCTTTTCGACAAACGCAAACCTAGATCTTTTGCTTGGCTGGTGCTGGTTCGCAGCTAGTTCAACTTGTGAACCGTCTCAGAACCTGTTTTATATACATCTCCAATCTCTCAGCAAATATAATAACAACAATGGCTGACCACATCGTCTCTTTACAAATGTTGCTCCTGGCTTTGCAAGCCTACATTGGCATCCAAACACAACTGGTACAACAAATTTATGCTGATCCTCTTGATCACTATGGATGGCGATTACCTTTTTATTAACACTATACGTAAGATGTCAATGCTAGACATTGTTGTAAGCTAAAGCCAGCCCGCTAATGCTAGCGGCTAGCCCGCTAACGCTAACGGCTAGCTCATATCAATCACATCACAGTTAAACAAATAAAATAAAATGAATGATAAACGTTTTAGTTGGAATTGTTGGTCACGATAATTCTGCCCCCAGCCCCTGACGTCAGTGGTTCGTGGTTCAAAGAGTTGGTGCTCTGGAACCAGTTTTTCTGGCCAAGAGCTCGATCTTCGTCGAAAAACAAAGAACTTGTTCAAGATTAGGCACCAGCTCCAAACCTGCCTTGGTCGAAATGGCGTATGAGTAGGGTGGTGTTAGAGGAAACTCCAGCTATACATCGAGCAATATTCAGCAAGTCTGAGAGCAAGACGTATAATGGCAGTTAAGAAAGATGCCCGTAGCACACAGTGTTGTAAGACATAAATAGATTTTTATAGGGGCAAGGAAAAATTAACTTTTTGTAAGTACATTTCTGACCCACTTGCCTGACAGGGCATAACGATTAAGATTCCCTTATTAGTCCCTCAATGGGGATATTCAACCTCTGCATTTTACCCATCCTTTTTACACACCAGTGAACACTATGCTTAGGAGCAGTGGACATCACATTTCTGAAGCAGTGGGGGGTTAGGTGCCTTGCATTGTCAGTCCTGGGATTTAAACCTGTGACTCTCCGGTTACAAGCCAGATTCTCTAACCTCAGGGCAACAGAATAGAGCAAATACACCCTAAAAAACCCTGTAATGTTTGATGGAACAACAAGGATAAACAAAGAAAATGTGTTGTATTACATTGCACAGGGCATTTAGACAACATGTTTCCAGTATTTGCAGGAGCAGAAACTCATGCAAATACATGAGTCTTGGATCAGGTGAGTTGTTTTTCAACCTGAAGGGGCAATCACATGAATTTTCCCAGTAGGGAACTAGTTTTACTGATGATTCCGAATACAGCACAATTGCTTGCAATATTAATAGAAGCCAAAAATATTTTGTGTAACCACACTGTGATTCAGATCTGCTCCAAAATATACTGAGTTCTGTCTTGGCCAAATTCCACCAGGTTTTATGAAAATCAGGCAAGTAGTATTTCCAATAATCATGCTGAACACATGACCTTCTTGGCAGAGGTAATAATGGAAACCTGGCCAACATCAGTGTTATCATTGACCAAAGTATTAATACAAGGGAAATTTTGCCAACATCATTAGGAATTGTCCTCTCAAGGACACACACTAAATGTCATGTTAACTTGGCCTTTAATTAGCAACAGAATAATTGATCTCGCATGATTAACTTGGGACTTATTGGCATCATATTTTAGTCATTTGTGGGGTAAAACAGATAAAAATGACCACACTTCATGTGGTTGTGATCATATTGATTGAGAACAGGCTTTAACCCTCAAACAGAAAACATGCAAATTCTTCATTGTAGCCACCCATCACTAGCTCAGCTCTGGGCAGGTGTTGAGCCACATTGCAAATACTCACTGACTCTGAAAGTCGTCTGGTGCAGCATGTTGCCAGCTTCATTTGCCTCATCTTTCCTCTACATTCTGTATGATCTGTTGTAAAAAGCAGAACACCAGGCTGTCTTTTTTTGTCGAAACCAAGCAGCATGGATAAACAAAAATAAATTCCCCAAAATAAATGAAATGAGAATAAATCTTCTCCCTCCTCCCACTGCCTTTTCTCTATTTCACCTACCCCTCTCTTTTTCTAACACCTTAAGCCAGGAGAGCTCACGCCTTATTAGCTGCCAGTTTTAGCGTTATCATGGCTAATTACCAGGACTAATCTCTGCTAATGACGACATTATGAGGTGTACAGTACATATGGCAGCGTGGCCAAAGGAAGAGATAACCAAAGGAGGCTTATGATCAAGAATAACCCAGCATATCTGTGTTCTTATGGTTCATCCTGTGCCTGTGCGTAGGTGTGGTGTTTGACAGAGAGGACGAGAGAGAAGCAGAGAGAGAGAGAGACAGAAAGTGAGAGAGAGTGCATGCATGTGAAAAAATAGGTAAGATTGGAGGGCGTTTGAAAGAGATACCGTGAAAGACAATGAGGAATGACAGCAGCAGTCTGGTGAAATTAGATAGTCAAAAACCAATACAGTGAACCGCACTGCACAGGACGAGCCTTTTAGTGGTGCAAATAGGAAAACAGGCCAATGCAAACAAAGGCAAATGGTGACTTTATCCACACATAATGATGCAGCATCTGTTATTGGTTCACAGGTATAATACAAAAAATAAAATAACAAGAAATAAAAATAATTCTACTCGTGGGGCCAGCTATTTTCCTATTTTCCTAATTTCACATTTAAATCAGCTTTAAGAGATTTTCCTTTTGTGTTGAGTTTAACAGCCCCTGTGGACAAAAGCAAATGTTTCCATGAGCATGAGACTGCTCTAAGAAAACCTCTCATTTTGCTGCAGTAGCCTCTCTTCCCTGCAGCATGCCCAGCAAAATGGCTTG
This sequence comes from Centropristis striata, assembly GCF_030273125.1. Taxonomy (NCBI): domain Eukaryota; kingdom Metazoa; phylum Chordata; class Actinopteri; order Perciformes; family Serranidae; genus Centropristis; species Centropristis striata. The sequence goes on from NC_081533.1 coordinate 26,602,480, forward strand.
GGCCTCTAGCAGCGCGGTGTCAGTGTTTGCTCCCAGTAAACTGGAGGAGCAGCAAGGCTTACCCGTACTGGGAGCTTTCCACCTCCCACCGGAGACGAGTGTCCCCTCAAAACGTCAAAGTAAGGCGTTTGCACAGGCAGCAAAAAAAGACTCACATTTACTGTTAAGACTGTCCTCCACCACCATCTTGCGGACATAGTAGTGTAACCCTTATTTCTTGTCGGGGTAGCGTTCATCCAGGACGATGGGTGATGAGCGGGCTACAAGATAACTCCACACTTATTCCTTTATCTTCTTTAATAACCAATATCGGCAGGACAGCATACAGCATTTCACTTCACGGGTCACAACACAAGAGAAACCCCGCGAAACTACCACATCCGATTGACTACCCTCACCTATATTTGTCCCACAAAACAAGGGCAGGTAGGAACTAATTAACTTTGGCAAGGGGACAAGTAATATCAACTTAAATATAACACATGAAAATGAATACATAAATTATAGTGAAAGTTCCATAAATAATAATGAAATAATTATTGTATATAATAATAACTTAAATGATTAAATAACCCAAAACATATTTTTTCCATTAACTTAGGTTACAGTAGTAGTGGTCGATGGCGATGCAGAGTTTAAGTGGCGGATATCACTCTCAGGGAGGGCAATGGATCAAACAACCGGCGGACTTTCACCCAGGAGAACGGGGTTCATATACTCTGTGAAAACAAAAGTAAAATACTTTTTACATAACTTATGTGGCTCACAGTTTGTGAATTACGTTTTTTTACGTAATTTCTGCGGCTAACGTCAACCTTGTAACTATTTCACTTTTTTAACTTTTATCGTCTTTTATAACTTTTTAGCATGAAGTGTTTTGCCCTAAACCTAGGTCAGTGGTTTTGTAGCCTAAATTCACGGAAACTGCAGCCTTTTTTACAACCGCGAACCATACGTGTATGTATGCTGACGCGTGTGCTATTTTTAGAATTATCCGCGGTACCGTGACAAACGCTCATATGTGTCGTTATGGGTGGTATTGGCAAACGTTTAGGTTGGAGATCTTGTTGCCCACAAAGTCTGTCCATTGTGTGCTGGTTGTTGCAAGAAGCCCTGCATGAATCTGAAGCTAAAGGAGGTTCTATAGAACCTGCATGATTTCGTCACAATCCGACCTAATGGCACTATGGCAAACATTAACTGTATAAAACTTTCCAATATTCATGCTGATTGTCTCGTTGACAATCTGTTGCAGCTGTGGTAGCCAGGAGTTTGTGCTGTATGCTGAAAGGTTTTCTACTGTATTTTTAAATCAGTCAAATCTGTAATTTATACAGAATAATCCCATTATTTTTATGGTGCTTGTGACATTATAGTATCTTTGTTAATTTTACCAAAATGTTTGTTTTCTACATTTTATGACTGTAAAAATGAAAGTTTTGCACTGTTATGATTCACAGTAATTGTGTCTACTATGGTGATGTATAATTTAAATTTTTATGGTCCATTACTATTGCAAGTTAATTTAAGAAGTTAATTTTCTTAGTCTATCAAACTGAAAATACATCAACAGTTACGTGGAAGGTAGGACATTAATATAACAACATATGCTATTCATTGAAAATGGTGTTATAATATGCATTCAAGGTTTGTAGTTTGTAGAGGCGAAGGTATGGGAAACCAGTGAGGAGAGTTAAGCTCCAGAAACAAAGAGCAGATAGCTTCCTGTGTCTTTACATTCAGCAGCACACGTCTGCAGCCTGGATCGAACCTGAGACTTTACAATAACACAACAATCTCCTTAACGTCGTCGCTGCGGCAGCACCAGAAAACAAAGATGGAGAAAAAAAACAAAACTACCTTCTCTACATTCCTATTACCTGTCAGTGAGTATGTGTGGGTGTGTGAGCGAGCGTGAAGAGCACTAGAGAAAACACACACGTACACAAGCAAATGCAAAGACCTCCGCAGCTTCACACTATTACCTTGAGGACGGCGTCTCGAAACGCTGTCTACAGAGTGTTCAACAAATAAAAGAAACTGAAAGACAAGGATAATTTACTTTGCCTTTAGCACTTAATCCATTATGAATGCATATAGTGAGGCATAGACACACACTTTGAGCTGAAACAATAGAGCCGTATTTCATCAAAGGCTGTCGGAGACATTTACATTAAGGCCGTAGGCAACATTCACTTCTCCCTTCGTCTGAGTATCCCCCGGAGCCTTTTTAAGTTTTTTTTTTTCTTTTCTTTTTTACCATTTATTGTGCATTTACACTGGCATTTCTGAGCTGCAGCTGTTTTACAACAACAAATAGTTTGTATGCTTCGTGGATTTGACCAAGAGTTGGGAGCTTACAGTGGTGAACAGAGCTTTATGCATTGAACATGTTGTGCATACAGACAAAAAGTCAATGGAAGTCAATGGAAGCATGCTCTGGGCAACTCAGTGGCACTAAGTTGTTGTTAAGGTTTTTATATGTTTAAAGTGTAAATGAGTGGCAATTTCTTGGTTAGAGCAACTTCTGTAGCACGTTGTATCAATGTTGGTTCCTGTTCAACACAAAGTCATGTATTTCATTCATGTCTTGATTCATAATTTCCCCATGCTGACAAGACTTCCCAGCAGCTACTACAACTGACACTCAAAATTAATTTGGGCAATTAGGATGCATCTGCGGGATCTCAGGATTATGGACGGAAAGCTCCTCTCTATTGCAGCTGCATTTTGATTTCAGCCCATAGGAAGGTGCATTTTAAAATAACAATCCAATTACATGGGCTATTTAGAAATTCGCAATCACATGTCAACACCAACAGAGTAGAATAGAATTATCACAAATAACGGTTGTGACTAGCAGAAGCATCATCAACTCAGCTCCTCAGACTGAAATAACATCGTGAACATGGCAGCTTGTTGACAAAAACAGGTGCGATGAAAAACTGTGTTCACAAGAAAGCATTTTGACGAGTTGCATGACATTTTCATAGCAGCACCTTAGTTTAACAAAATAAGTGTTGTTACATTTGTGGAGGTGTTACGATTGTGCTGGTTCTGCTGTTAAAACCACTGTCTCTGAGTGCTCCAATGACTTCCTCCTGTATGAAGAGTATTGCTGGTACACGCAAATGAGGATTGTATGGATTCATCGTTTTTCTACCGTATTTAAGATATATGGCATTTATTCTGCCAACGCCAAATGCCTGATCTCAATGTTAAAGGGATGGTTCAGGATTTTGGACATTAAGTTTGTTACGACCTTAGTTTGAGATCTAGGGGCCACAGGAAGTAACATATTTGGTAAACATAACTAAACTATGTAGAAAAATGGCTGCATGGACTCCAAGTTGAACAATTATAATATTTATTAACAGGCAAATGGAATAAACAGAGATAAACCAACTAAGTAGCACAGAAAAGAGGCTTAGAGACAGTCCACAGCCGTAACAAAGTTGAATGACATAATTGCCAGTAGTGTAGTGGATACAAAGCTTTTAGCTAACTTTCAGAGCTCTGGTGTCGGAGTTCTGGCACATTCTGATCCTAGCAAGCTAGTAATATTACTACGTGCTGTCATTGCATTTACTGGCTATTTTATTGAAACAAAATAGTGAAAGTGAAGTTGGTTTCTTCATTGTTTTATGGTGGAATGGTTGACCTTTTAGTGTACACATAGTTTTGTGGAGTAAAACCTTGTAGTTTTGTGACCTTGCCAGAACTTTCTATTCTATGATCGGAACCGGCCAGAACTCCAACACTGGAGCTCAGAAAGTGGGCCGGTAGTGTATTCCTGCTGCCAAAATGATAATGTAACACTGTAATCACTTACTCTCTTCTCCGCCCTCCAGGTGGTGTACAAGAACAACGACTTTAAGCTGGAGCTGTCCCGGCTGGCCATTGAGCGCGACCCTAAAATCACCCTGAATGGCGACTTGGTGTTCCGCTGCGAGGACGTGGCGGCCCTGGACCCCGTCACCTTTGAGACCCCCGAGTCCTTCATCTCCCTTCCCAAGTGGAACACTAAGAAGACGGGATCTATCTCCTTCGACTTCCGCACTACGGAGCCCAGCGGGCTTCTGCTATTCAGTCACGGCCGCCCCCAGGGTCCCAAAGAGCAGAAGCCCGGTAGGGAGCTGAAGACTGATTACTTTGCCATGGAGCTGCTGGAGGGGTATTTGTACCTGCTGATCGATATGGGCTCCGGGAAAACAAAGCTGAAGGCCAGCAACAAGAAGGTCAATGATGGGGAATGGTGCCATGTGGATTTCCAGAGGGAAGGGAGGAAAGGTGAGGGGTGCTTTCAACGTGTTGTGTTAAAACTGACAACTGATCTACGGTGCATGTACTAACAATTATATATTTACATTCATCCACAGTTTATAGGTCATTTTAACATCAATAGGATTTTTATTTTACTTTGCATTTACCTGTGAAAAAGTCAACATCTTAACAATTCGCAGCATGTCAGAATTAGAAAAAGCTCAATTTTTTTCTATGAGTTTATACTTAAACCATCAAGAAAAGTGTGTTTTTGGGGGTACAATAAGTTGATGCAAAGTATCAATATACACAAATGTTTATAATAAATTACCACCTACAAATTTAATGTTTTTTGTATTACAGTAAAAAAAAAAAAAAAAATCTCTCTCTTTCAGTAGATGGTGCTGTGTTGAGATGTTGGTTTTGATTAGATTTAACAGTAATGTACTGTCAAAGCCCCAGTCACTAAAGTTGCATTGTTTATTCACTAGTACATGCATTTGTACCTAGTTGAACTGGACTACTTGGATTGTGACAAACATTGTGGTTTGTCAGGTGTCGTATTTATGACATGTTATTATGACTTTACTTTACATTTTGCTGCACTGAAAATAACTAAAGTAAGACAAAACTGACAGAAACAGAACAAAAATAATGAGAAACAATGTGCAGTTGAGAAAAAAACCCATAATAAATGGCAGTATATGTTATAGCAAGTCTCAGCATATTGCAGTTTTTTAAAATTGCTGTATGATTGTATCGTGACTTAGTTATCTTGGGGCCTCTTGTCATTCTCATCCCTAGTTTTTTTCCCTACCTTAGGTTAATGAAACATCAGAGGTTACTCCCTAGCCCCTAAATAATTAGTGACATAACATAAATAGGGGCTCGTCCAGGATTTTTTGTAAAAAGTAGTGTTGGGACAACGAAGCTTCTTAAAGCATTTGCTACTTATGGAGCCCAAGAGATGGCACTCTTTGTTTAACAAAGAGCTGAAAACACACTCAGTTACCATTGCTGAAGCCTTTTTTAAGCCAAGACTGTCATCAAGTGGGGTCAAACATAAAGCAAATGGTTCACGAAGCTTCGTTGTCCCAACACTAGTAAAAAGAAAAAAAAACAGAACAGGAAAATCAAGTATAAGCAAAAATACAACGATTTATTCACACAATGAAAAAATATTCAAATTACACGAATTGAACCCAAACTACTTTCTAATACAGAAAACGACAAACACTAAACTACACCATATACTGCCCTTTCAATCAGCACAGACAGCTCATAAGTGTCAAGTGGCCTAATCAGTAAATGATCATAGGTGTGCCTGACCACCCACAACAATATGGGGAGGAGGTGCTGGAGGCGGTCCCTAAAAGGAGACTAAGAAAAACACACACAAACCAAAATACAAACCACTCCAGCCATAACAGTTCTGTCTGTAGCAGATAGTAGTTTGGGGAGGTATCATCATCAATAAGGATTCAAAATATAAAATAACCAAACCCACAGGCATCTTGCATATTTATTGGTCTGTCTAAATTTTAACAATGTGCCAAACAAAAAAAAAATGCCTTTTTGTCATTTTCTTTGATGTACCCTAGTTAAAATGCATACAGAATCGCAAGAAATAGCTCTACAAAACAAACTGCACAGCGTGACATCAGTCACTCTGATGTGCAGCTTGACAACTGAGGCTCCATATCTGCTTACAAAACCATGAATGTGCACATTGACTTAACATGTGCCTAATCTATTAATATTTTCACTGAATTGTAAATCTCATTCAGGCACACGATTAGAAGTGTATCACTGGATTAGGAGGACTCAGATTGATGTCGAAAATGTGTCCTGAATTGGTTTTGACAGTCTGAAATCGTCTGGCTGTTCATGCTAATGAGAGCAAGTTCAAACAAAAGCTAAGAAACGAGCACTCTCACGTAAGATTAATATTACATGCAGTGGTGTTTGTTATTGTGAGTTTATTTACCTGCAGACAGACTCTCTGCCTGCATGTGGGCACAAACAGGGGCATCTGCATGCTTGAGTGTCTGGTGTCTGATGAATGATCTGTAGGTGGGCGAGCACCTAGGACATTATATCTCCCCCTAATGGCGTCTTATAATGAGCAAGGGTGTGAATGACTGGCTGTGTGTGTGTGTGTGTGTGTGTGTGTGTGTGTGTGTGTGTGTGTGTGTGTGTGCGTGCGTGTGATCTCACTGCTGCTCCTGCTGTAATTGGCTTTTAATAGAAAATTAAGACGGAGTCGTTAATCACAGAAAGATAGAGGGCCTTTTGTTTCACCCACTCCCTGCTGCATTCTGCTTCCCTTCTCCTCCATTTAGCCTATTACAGACACATTAGACACACATACACACACACACACACACACACACACTCTACTGTCATCTATTCTCCCTGTCTCTTGCATGTCCCTGTCTGTGCTCTATGTCCCTAAATTACCCACTTACTGCTCCTCCCATCCAACCGTTCACTCAGTTGCCCACTTGACCTCCCACCCACTCATCCACCGATGCAGACCACTAGTGTTGGGACAACGAAGCTTCGTGAAGCAGTTGCTTTATTTTTTGACCCCACTTGATGGCAGTCTTGGCTTAAAAAAAGGCTTTTTTAATGGTAATTGAGTGTGTTTTCGGCCTTTGTTAAACAAAAAGTGCCATCTAAGGGCTCCATAAAATAAAGCAAATGCTTCACAAAGCATCGTTGTCCCAACACTACAGACCAAACATTTCTTCAGTCTTTGAGTCCCTTTTTATGCTCATTTACATACAAGACAGCGTTGTAGTCAAGACCACCTAAACCGAGACCAAGTCAATATACATAGACCAAGACCAGTCCCAGCCGTTTCCGTTAGCGTTGCTTTGCAGAATTTACAAGTTATTGTTTTTTCTTTTTTTATGTAGTTGTGCACAAAAAATCTTTGTGATTCAAGTAACCAAATGTTATTACAGACGAGTTGGCTGACATCTTAAAACGGCATCTTCTCCTGTCACTCACATGCACTCTTTAGGGGGGCAAAAGGATAACGATGACAACAATTTCAAATGATATTTGAGTCATTTTATTGGTTGTACTCAAAGCAATACGATTTACGCAAAATCACAGTAATGATATTAACAAGTAAATACAAAAATGCACAGTTGTGGTCTTGAAATAAAATCCAGAGTCCGATCTCAAGTACAACAACACTGATACACTATATGCATTTACATAGCTAAATATTGGGGAAAAAAGCTAATTTAAGGGCTAACACGAGTTCTTCTTTGTCTTTTAGGATCTATCTCAGTCAACAGTCGCAGCATGCCGTTTAGCTCCCCAGAAGGAAGTGAAATCCTGGACCTGGACAGCGACATGTACCTTGGTGGGCTCCCCGAGCCAAAGACGGACCTCATCCTGCCGCCGGAGGTTTGGACGGCGCTTCTTAACTATGGCTATGTTGGCTGCGTCCGTGACCTCTTCATCGACGGCAAGAGCCGCGACGTCCGCCGCCTGGCTGAGATCCAGAGCGCGTTTGGCGTGAGCAGTTTCTGCACCCGCGAACTGCAGAAGAGGTGCAGCAGCGCCCCCTGTGGCAATGGAGGGCTGTGCAAAGAGGGCTGGAACCGGTACATATGTGATTGCATCGGCACCGGATTCCTGGGTACCAACTGTGAGATAGGTAAGGAGGGAAGGGTGTCTTTATGGGCAATGGTAGTTGAAGGTCTGGAATTCATATTAAGTTTATACTTTTATGCATGCATCTAACTTACAGTAGTAAACAAGCGACTTTTTCAGACCCCCCTCGCGACTATTTTTGAAATAAGTGACTAGCGACAAATCTAGCAACTTTTTCTGGTGTTACTGGAGACTTTTGGAGACTTGTTCTTACTCTTCTTAACGTCCCAAAGCACTCACAGGCGGCACAGTCCTCAAGCAGGAGTCTCTCCCAGCTGCTGTCACAGAGCAGGGGAAGTTAACCCCTTAGTGTCCAGTTTGCAAATCGCGCATGCGCGAAGTCCCCGCTGGCTGGTTTACAGTCACTTTCTCTACAGTCACTGTCTCTTTTTGCTCACTTTTGCCGGTCCCGAGGCCGGATAAATGAGGAGGGTTGGAATTGTGAAAGAAGACAGCGCACTTGCAGTTCTAAACATATTTAGGGTGATTTTAACTCACTTTTTGTCTTTCCAACGCCGTTATTCCTCTCTCCTACAGCCTCCATTACAAGTACTTGCACATGGTCAATTATGCAAATTAGGCGATTACGTCATTTAGCGACTTCTAGCGAATTTTAGGACAGTCAATAGCTACTTTCCTTACTGAGGAGTTGGCAACGCTGGTAAACAAACTTTAATGCACAATCCAGAAAATACGCCACACAAGTTGACACAATAACTATAATGAGCTAACTTCTCCTAATCAAGGCCCCATACGCTACAGATGGTCAAAACATGAAACAATGAAAACTTGCAAACTTGCTAATGTTGTACAATGTAATGTTGAAAACTCCATCCAATAAAGCAGAGACAGAAAACAAGAGCAGAAAGAGCATTTCAACGACATGCTGCCTTGTATTTCACACAGCCAAACAGCTGCTGTATAGTAAGAGTAACAGCCCCACGGGGAGCGATGTGGGGACTGAATGCCACCCGAGGCTGGGTGGTATTAGAGGCCCACCGGGTGGGAGGGCGGGGGGACTGGAGTCTGAAGCAGCAGTGTGACAAAGCAGCCAGGCCTACCGCCGCCATCTGTGTCAGTCACGCAAACCCAGGTGGCGCACATACGCCGCGACGAGGGGAGGTGAGCTAGTCAAATAGCTCCACGTACGTCTGATTCATTCCAATTAGCTGCAGGCGCCTCGCTTCACGGTTTGTCTTTGCACGTCCGTGGGGGTGAGTGAGCCATGACAGTATGGGATTTTGAGGGACAAGGAGGGTAATGAGGGAAGGAGAGATTGGATTCAAATCAGGACAGTGGAGGTAGAGGATGAAATGTCTTTATTTTGAAGGGTGATATTTTAACAGTTTTGTCTTTGCCTGCTCAGATGCCAGGTGCACTTTCAGTGATGCTCTTTTGCCATCTAGTGGAGCTTCTCGTTACTGCAGGGATGTGACATGGGGCACTTTTCTGATAACCAGCTGCATATTCCTCTATGTCAATAGCCTGAGAGCATAGATTAACACAGCGTAAGGACAATCAATGGTATTGACTTGTGGATGCAAACCCAGGGAATATTAAATAATCCTTCAAAGCTGCATTAAATTCAGATAATAATGAATATTTTTACACTAGGGGTTGAATAATAATGTCTAGGATTTGTATCACATATTTATCTTAGTACGTAAATGTGCAAATCTATGTTAAATTCACTCTTTTTTACCTGCCCATCCAAAGCTGTGTTTTTCTGCATCTTATACCATCATTTTCTCAAACCTAAATGTTTCATTTACCCTGTGACAGTGACTCATGTTAGCCTATGGTGACGCATATCGACCCACACTGCAAAAATAAGAGCAGTGCTCAGGAAACTGTCACTCTACACAGCAGTCTATTTATGGCATGGCTGATTCTAGAGAGAGTAACCACGGCTGTGCTCAGTGTGAATAACGCTGTCTCGGAAACCATCTGCACTTTTGTTTTTGACATTTTTCTAAAAGCTTCAGGACAGTCTGATATTGGATTCATTATGAATATGTCTCGCGGTGTCCTTTCTTTCCGTAATGAATGTTTTCATTTTGTGCTGTGGGTGGTAGATGTGTCATCTGATGGAAATGTAATAGCGGGTTTAAGAAGTCCTGAGCATATTCTGCACACACACCGAACATTGGACTGACAGAAATGAAGGCGCAATAATATTTAATAACATAACAATACCAATAAATGACATGGCACAGATGCAATTGCAAGAACACACAGAGAGACAAACATGCTGTCATTGAAATTGCAAAACCACTTAGATCCCTGAGAAGTGCAGCGATGATTTATATTATCCTTTGATCACTGTGATGCATTTTCAGACACATGTGGCTTTGATCATTGCTCTCGCAGAATGGTCCCTTGATTTTATGTTGGAGATGTGGCAGTCAAATATACCTATTTTGACAAATAGGGTATTTGTTTTTTGTCCTGGGTGCATTTGAATGTAATACATTGCCAATACAATGAATCAATAAACCAAAAAGATGACAACTCAGCCTTGTGATGAAACTAATAAGATCCTATAAGTCAGTATAATGAGAACATTTATCTAAATTACTCTAAATAACATGAACTAAAGACTAAATCTCTGAAATTATTTATTTACTTATCAGTATAAGGAGTATAACTTTGTATCTTGAAATACTGATTTAGTATTGCAAGACAATAAGTTACTATTTCAGAAGGGCTTGAATATTTTTTAAATAATCATACTACTCCGTGTAAAATGTACATACCCATTAAGCCCAACGTTGCAATATTACGTTTCCGTAAAAACTTACTAAAACATAAAATTTTTGAAAACACTCCATTTTCACCCCCAAAGGCCTCCTACAACAACATCTTAATGGTTGAACATTTTTTTTTTTTTTGCGTTTTTCTATATCTGGGTTTTACAGGGTTAAAGTAATCAGAAATCTTCTGAAAATGTACTAACTTTTCTTTTGAAATACTAACTCATTATTATAGAAAAATCTTACAAAATGATTTAATGAGAGAGAGAAAAAACCTGTTAATCATTATAATAAGATTTTTCTATAATAATGAGTTAGTATCTCACAATGACTTTTTTTCAAAAATTATGTCTTGGTATCTCAAAATAATGAGAAGCTTTCTCAAAACAATAACTCACTTATTTTTTAGAATAATGTGAATGAGAAGCTCTCTCAAAATATACTTTTCATTTTGTGAAGCTAACTTATTATTTAAGACAAAATCTCATGATAATGACTTACAATATATTTATTTTTTTATATTAGGTGATATAAGCTTCCATTTGAAATTGATAAAAGACATAGGTAACGCTTTATAATAAGGTCCTTTATAACCATTAATTAATAAGTAATAAGGCATTGTTCTCGCTTTAGATCCGGTAGTTGCAAAAAGCATAGTTAACTTATAGTTAACTTATAATAGATGAGCAATAAAGTATATTTTAATATCAATAAGCAAACAAAATAAGATTAATAAAGGCATGGCAAAGACATAATGGGTGGGTCATGGGTGTTTGTAATGCCATTATTAACACTTAACATTATTGTGTGTTTATAAGCTTATATAAGCATCTTGTAAGGACTTACAAGGGCCTTATTACTTGTTAATTAATGGTTATTACAAGGACCTTAATATAAAGCGTTACCAATGTCTGTTTCAACATCTGATATGTTGATTATGTTCAATTTGGAATAAAATATGGGTTTATGAGATTTGCACATCATTGCATTCTGTTTTTATTCACATTTAACACCACGTCCCAACTTATTTGGAATTGGGGTTGTAGTAAGGCTGGATGATATGGAGGTTATATCAAGGACCTTAATATAATGCGTTACCGATTTTTTTGTTGTTGTTGAGTGTAAATATAGAAATATTTAACACTATAACATCCATGTGCTCTACATCTAAATTCAAATTCATTTAGGCTACTGGCATTAAATGTGACAGATAATTACCGTAACATGTCACCCCCTTCTCACTGTGTCTCGTCTGTCCCCTGTCCAGAGGCGACGGTGCTAAGCTACGACGGCAGCATGTACCTGAAGATCATCATGCCGGTCACCATGCACACGGAGGCCGAGGACGTGGCGCTGCGCTTCATGTCCCAGCGGGCGTACGGCCTGCTCATGGCCACCACCTCCAAGGAGTCGGCGGACACCCTGCGACTGGAGCTGGACGGAGGCCGCGTCAAGCTCATAGTGAACCTCGGTAGGCTATCGTGACTCATCGTGGTCTTCCTTGCTAACCTTTCCCTTGCCATCTCTTGTCTTCTCATCTTCGCTCTGTATTTTACCGCTGAATTTAAAAGGATGGTGTGACATTTTCAGTTTGGCGCCATTATTTTTTCCATTGACAGATAGTTGAGTGGAGAAAAGTTCTATATTTGTCCCTCAGTCATGACAGATTTGTTTTGTATGATGCTTAATTTATTTGAACAGCTACATGTACAGTTAAGCTAGCACATTAAGCTAACATGCTAGCGGACCTCCTATTTGTTTGAAAGGCTATAAAGAGCCAAAATTAAGTATTTTTGGAGGTCAACCCGGAAGTAGCATCACCACGGGGTCTATTGAGAATTCGCTTATGGGATTTTTGCATTGGATTTTGGATCACTGTAGAAAATAAGCTCTGTGGCAAACACACATTTTTGATGCTTACGCGTTTTGTTCAGCAGGATAATCTTCACAAACTTTTTTTATGTTTGAAGCGTTAATGCAGCTGACAGAAGTAAAAACTAGTGTTATGCTATCTCAAACTACTCCACGGTTGCATGACTTGACCAGCTCAGTTTGGCTCCAGACGGTCTCCGACAAGCTAACCAGTGGTTTTGACAAGCTAGCGAATCCGTAGCATAATAAATTATTTATTTACATAATTTGCAATCTATAAGAGTTTGCAAGGGCAGTGAAAAACATGACAAGAGGCTGTGAGTTGGACCAGAGAGAGAGGTTTGATGACGTTTAACATCCCCAACAACCACTGTAGCCTCATTAAGCTACTTATTAGCACCCGCCTTTTTTAAGGACACTTAAAAACTTGGGATATTTGCTGACATATTTTATAACGTATTTTTGTCGTACAACAAAACGAAAACATCCTTTCAGCTTGTGTTAACCACAGACTTTATTTCACTCATCTAACCAAAAACCCATTCAAAATCCTCATTGAGTTTGAGAGGATAGACCCCAGGGTGCTAAAATGCTAACTTACTTCCAGGTTTAAGAAGTCATTCCTTGGTTTTGGTTGAGAAAACTGAGCTAAAAATGCAGAAACTTCTCCTCCACAATCTCATAAAGTGCTTGCTGCAGGAAACTAAAAGTAAAAATGTAAAGGTATCTACCCCCCCATTCGGCCCTCTGTGGGGAGCCACCCTGCAGCCATTTCTACTCCATATCACTTGAGCCCACCCCATCTCCTCTGCAGTCACCTTCTACCTTTTGTTCCCTCGCGGCTCTTCTTACTGTTTAAAAGCTCCATCTCTAACAGTACCCATGGCCCCAATTCTGAGCCCTCACCCCACTTACCTGTCTAGAGGCTTTAAGGTGTCGCTCCTCCTCGTGGTTCTGCTTTATTCCCATTTTTGTGGTGTTAGCTGAGGGGCTCCACTTCTGCCCAGAGGCAGCGCTAAGAGCAGATCCACATCATAAGTAATTACAGACGAGTGCAAAGAAGAAGGTGGTGTAAAGAAGTCTGAAAGGCAATTTTAGTGTGGGAAAGTGGGGAGAAATTGTCGAGTAGCGTTTGTAAGAATTACTGGCTGCAGGAAGGCAGACCTTTTGACTTATAAAAATTTCATTTAAATGAATATTGGTGCTCTGGGGAAGATGTGTATGACCTTCCAACTTCAGGACACATCAAGTCTCGTCCTGCTCTTTTGAAGGTACATACTCTCAGCGGGGAACCAGGAGGAGCGTGACAGAATTTCACCCCAGAAAATGGGACTTTTAAGCCACTAATGAGACAGGAAGGGGGAAGGGCAGAGGTGGCCACTCCTCTTTCTTTTTCTATTTCTCTCGCTTCTTCCTCTCTCATTTTTCTGTCACTCATAAACACCCCACCGGGCCAGAAGATGGAACTTTTCATCCCTTCAATGGCCTGTATGTCTGCGGCCCTTGGATCAAACAGTCAGAGAGACCGGCTCACAGCTGTAGTTGTCCAAAGTTGCACACATAATATTGACCACCCCTCAAGCACACACACACCAGCAGCAAAGCCCTAAAATGAATTCTACACCCTTTTCCCACGGAGAAACGGGAAACTACATTCCCATTTCTCACTTTTCACCAGTTTACCCAAAATAAAAATCTCAGCTCGTGATTTTCTTAACTCACTGCAAATTATTTGGTTCTTACCAAGATGAAAAAAAAACTTAGATTTAGAAGTGTTACATAATTTATCTTGTTTTAAGAGTTAATTTCTTATTTTAAGCGTTCAACATGCTTATTTCTAGATTTAACAATCTTAATTCAAGAAATCTTGTCAAGTGAAATTATATGTCCATGCACCAAGTTAATTTCCCTCAGATTTAGTGTTTTTATCTTGTTTTTAGACGCCCCTTTTTTGTAGTGCTCTTTAGGCAGGGAATTAATTACCAACTAGAGTGAAACGCATCAGCACAGAATCCTCAATATCTGTAAAGGCTTTAATCCTTGTTGAGATAATTAAAATCCTGCTAATTAATCACAAGGAAAAAAGCTATAATTGGACAGCTTTAGCCCTAATGATATTTATTAGTGATAGATAATGATGATAACCTGTTCAGTGTGTCAGCTGAAGCCAAGTCTGTCATTCTAACAGATGGTGCGTTCTAGTTTAACAGCATCAGACGTTCTTTTTTTAATTAATTATCAATAAAAGAAAAACTTTTTTACTATGTAGGGACAACTTTTATAGGCTGTTATATTTATTTGTTTATTTATTAAGGATCCCCATTAGCTGGGACCATAGGAACAAGAGACAGAAACAGAATATACAGAAAAAACATATTCTCACTTTATCAAACATTCACAGGTAAGGTCAATCACAATAAACCTAAAAAGGGTAAGAAAAGGAAAGGTAAGAACAACATCTAAAATTGTACAGCTTGTATAAAATAACATTTCAGTTTCTTTTTAAATACCTGTTTACTTTCAGGTATACTGCACAAGCATTCCTTCTTTCAGGACAGTTGCCTTTAAATACATTTTAACAGAACCGTATTTGTGTCAGCCCCACCTCTCTACAGCGTGATGCTGGTCCTTGGCTGTTTGTGTCCACTATTCTGTAGCGGTTGACAGCTCGAGACCACAACCCAACCACGCCGCCACATGCACACACAGTTTACAGCCACTAGATGGGGCTGAATTAACAGGAGTGTCTGTTTACCAACCAACAAATCAAGGGGAGGTAAAAGGTCAGAGTAATTGACTTTCTTGCTCTTAACCAGAGCGGAAGTTTACTGATACTCCACCATTCTGACAACACAGCTTGTAAAATGAGAGCATATTTCTCCGTGTCTTTGTGGCACGATCTGTAGCAAATAATACAGAGTGGGGGTCTTATTTCTTGCAGTGTGTGTGCACCAGGCGTGAGGTGGCTGGGATGTGCAGATCACCCTTTCTTGTCATTTTACACTGTTGGGGTTTCTCATGCCCCGAAGTGCTGCAGAAGGCAAAAAAGCATCTGAAATTGCTGGTAAATTTGACAAGAGGGACTGAAAATATTTTGTGCATTTGAAATTATGAGGCTGTATGTGAGGAAAATAATACATTTGTCATATTTGTTGTTTTTATGCGTTGGAAAGGGCAAAAAATGACAGAGAAAGCCTTGAAAATGTGAAGGTTTTGCCAGATGGCGTGTTAAATACTCCACTCAGATAGAACCTTATAATTCCAAGTATACAATTTGCATTCTGATGCCGCTCTCTAATCACGTTTAAAGTGTTTGTTACACTGACAATAGAGCACTTTGCATATTTTTATCACCGTGTTGACATTGCACCATGCTCAAACATTTTATACAGATCCCGCGGTGTAAGTCTTGCCTTCTGCTGTGCTTTGGGGGAAGCGGGTGGAAAGAGGGATGGATGGTGGGATTGATGGAGGTAAAGGGTGATCCTGACTCAGAGCCTGTCCCCGGATGGTGGCCCCAGAGCAATGCTTGGTTGTCTGCAGAATGTACCTTGAAGGATGTAAAATGTCTTTTTTCTCTTTTATCCTCTTTCTGTCTCTTTCTTTCTCTCTTTTATTTGATCTCACCATTTCGCTCTTTCTCCCGCCAGATTGTATCAGGATAGACTGTAGCCTCAGTAAGTGGTTCTATCCATTTTTCTGACTAAAATGTATCTGTCTTTCTCATCTTGATTCTGTGCAGTGGCCCTTTTCTGCTCTCTCCCAACCTCATGGCAACCTCTCTCATTACCCGCATCGCTCTTCCATATTTTCTTACTTTCGAATGTGTTGAATTTCTTTTTTTTCTGTCACACATCAGTCTCTCTCATTGCCATCTTTCATTTATGTTTTTCCACCCGCCTCATTTATATGTTTCTCGACCACATCTTATTCCAACGCATCTTATTTTCTTTCCATACATTCTTGTCACTTTGATTTTCCTTTTTCTGTCACGGATTTAATTAATGCTTCACTTCCATAATTATCAGGATTTTTCATCCTCGCTTGCCTACCACACTTCTCCCCTGCTTATTACCCATTCTATTCATTTCCCTGTCAACATTCTCCAAAAATGCATTCAGAAAAGGGCAACTTGACACACCCCTGTTGGATGTTCCTATTTTCTATTATGCGGCTCCACTCGGCTGCACACACAGGTGTTGCTTGTTTTCTATGTGGGGCAAACCGTTTTGGCCCCCAGAAAGCTAATTGCGTATCCGCTGAGAGACGGCACCACCTGGTGCGTGCTTGTTTTCGGAGCAAGCTAATGTTTTTCTGCCCCATGCTGACAGAATGATAGCAAACTGTTATTTCTATCATGGCTACTGACAATTGAACAACTAGCCCACAGGTAAGTGCTGCCAGCCACAGTGACAAAAATGGAGAAAACCTGATGTTTGCTACAATGTCTGTGTATATGTGTGCTCTTTAATTTCCATGATGTTTTTGCGAGGGTGGAAAGATTAACTGAGGAGGTATCATCAAAAAGCAATGAAGTCATTTGTTTATTTACCTTAAGGAAAGTGTGACTTAATAGAATCTGGCAGTATTTATTAAATGCATGGTACATATCATCAGTTTGCAGTCAGGAGGGAGATATGTCACCCTCTACCTGCTGTAGAGGCAGCAAAATACAACTTATATTTTTGTATATATTTGACATAAAGATGTCATGTGATTTCACCGTGGGCGTGTTTTGCGACGCCGGAGGGTTAACGGGGATTTGCTTGCCCTTTACCTTCACTGAAAAAAAAGTAGAGTGAAATTTACTTTGAAAAAGCTAGGTAACAATTTCCACACAGGAAATCTCTAAACATTACTTACAATTTAATAGAAATTTCTAAAAAAAAAAAAGCACCCATGTAAACTAAACAAGCAAGCAGTAAAACATACTAAGGAATACTAAGTAAAATTCTGAAATGTGGGTAAAGTTTTCTTGAGTGCTATTGATAGAAACAATTTCTGAATTATGAGTAGAATTTACTGTGTAGAAATTTGTAACTTTAACTCCACATTTTTCTACCTTTGCATCTAATTGCACAACAAATGTATTATAAGATCTAAAGATAAGAGGCCTAAAGGCTAAAAGGTGAAACAAAAGATGCTTTTAAACAACAGCACCTTTTTATTGTGTTCACTTCACTGGTGCAAGGAACAGCTTCACAGCCAACACAGTCTGTTACATGAAGACATAAAACAGTGCACTTAAAGCTGCTGTATGTTTGCAAGAGATATAAGAATGCTAATTAGGAGTGAACATGGGAACATACAATTTCACCATCATGAATCAGATGCAGACTTTTCTTTGCACCAGAAACTTAAGGTTTTGGTGAATGAGGCCCATTGATTCTGTAACCATCACCTTTACACAATAAAGCTGACTTTACAAATTTCAAATGTAATACCAGATGCAAACCTTGATCCTTGAGTTTCGCGGCTCACGGTATCGTGGATTGTTCTGAAAATAGTACACAACCAGTGGTGGATGAAGTATTCAGATTCCTTACTTACAGTAAGTAAAAGTACCAATACCCCACTGCAGACTAAACCACCACAAGTAAAAGTCCTGCATTCAAAACTTACTAAAGTCAAAGTACAAAAGTATCGGCATCAAAATGTAATAAAGTATCCAAAGTAGAGCGCTACTGTCACCTTCCATCTAAAGTACTGGCTTGAAACTCTATGCCAGTTTTTGAAAAATTTGTTTGATGATTATAGGCTTAGTAAAAGCGTAGATAAGGTATATATATTGTATGTTGTATGTGTTATCCTCATTTTACCTCTGCTATGTTATATTTGCAATCAACATTTAAAATTCTTCATTGAGCATGATTGTGTTTTGAAAGTAAAAAAGGCATCATTTTCAAGTCACATATTATGTTCTTTTTATGTTTTAGGGGTATGAAATGTTAGTCCAGTAAGTCAAAGTGCCTGGTATATACAGGCAGAATGACAAGGATTTAAAAATGGCAAAAATAGCTCAGGACTCTGCAGGCTACAGAGCATGAGACTGCAGTGCCATGTGCACAGTCACTGACAGACATTGAAAGGAAAAGTAGCAAGTTAAGAAAGTCCAAATAAATGTAAGCAGGGAGCAGCACCGGACTCCAAATGTAGAAACCTGAATAGTTCTGGAGTGGAGGAAGTAAACTCTGAATGAGCTGTCACATTAGGTAGTGTCAGTAGAGGATATGAAATAAAACTGTTGTAGCTTACCTGGCAGAGTGTGCCCCATGTACTGCTGCAAACTATGTCTCCCCCATCCTTTCCAGTCTATCTCCGGCTCTACTGTCAAATAAAGGGAAATAAATAAATCATTAAACAGACTATTTAACAGGCCAACTTCTGCCCTATAAATAGCAAAACCAATCATGAATTATAAGATGACATGGTTCTCAATCAATATAACGACAGACAGACAGACAGACAGACAGACAGACAGGCAGACAGACAGACAAACAGATCTACAGTTGAAACCAGAAGTTTACACTGTAACTTTAACATGTAAAATAATGAATGATTATAATGTAAACTGATTTACATGTAAGACAATCAAAGATTATGAATTAAACTATAATGTATTTGTTTTTGTTTGTATTTCTATTGCCAGTATTCTGGCGTTTTCCTTGGATTGTAGGCAGAAATAAGCCATCTGCTTCAGCCTATTGCTTTTTTCAGTTTTTAATTTTAGAGAAAAATTGTGTGACATCTGATTTTCAAGATGTACATTATATAGTCGGAAATAAAGATGTGCACACATGTGCTTTTTTTCTCACTGTCTGACATGAAATCAGGCAATCACTTTTCCTGTTTTAGGTCCGTTTGGATTACCAAAATTATTTCTATTTCTATTTAAATAATTTTGGTAATCCTAACGGACCTAAAACAGGAAAAGTGATTCTCTGAGAAAAAAAAAAGCATATGTGTCTTTTTACATAGTGTATGTAAACTTCTGGTTTCAACTGTATATGACCTGATAAATATTATTTTTCCACTTTGACTTACTGGATCAACATTTCTAACCTAAAAAATCCCCACCTATAAATTAATGAATGATCTTTATTTCCGACTATATAGTGTACATCTTGAAAATCAGATGTCACACAATTTTTCTCTAAAATTAAAAACCGAGAAAAGCAATAGGCTGAAGCACATGGCTTATTTCTGCCTACAATCCAAGGAAAAACCCTGAATACTGGCAATAGAAATACAAACAAAAACAAATACATTATAGTTTAATTCATAATCTTTGATTGTCTTACATGTAAATCAGTTTACATTATAATCATTCATTATTTTACATGTTAAAATTACAGTTTCAACCCATCATTAAGTCCATTCCACAGTTGACCCCCACAACTGAAACACATCTGTATGTTAAATGTTAAATGTTTCAAATATTAAAAAAAAACAACTCTTAAATTATAATGTCCTCTTAATTTAAAAAATGTCTGAATACAAACAGGAAGGCTATTGTTCACAACACAAAAATATAGTATATATATATGTGTGTATATATATATGTGTGTGTGTATGTATGTTTATATATATATATATATATATATATATATATATATAATTATTATTTATTTATTTATTTTTTACTGTTTTTAGATAAACAATGTCTGGAAAAGTGAAGGATCCTATATAAAATAATATGTGTAAAAAACACAATCATGACACATTTTAAATGTTGGTTCCAAATATAACATATAATAGTTAAAATGAGGAAAAATATCAAGTTCTATATTTTTATACTAAATATAGTTGACCTTATCTCTGGTGTGCAATACCTTTAGCAATAAAAATAATAAAAAAAATTAAACTCCAACTTCAGTCAAGCATAAAACCATCTACGGGTGTGTTGTAAAAAAAACAAGTGGATTCCACTGATTAAATCCAGTTTTTCTGCACTATAAGAGGGATAACCAAGATATTCACAAGTTTTTTCCTTCATACAAAAATATATTTAGGTATTAAAATTCAATCAAGCTGCTTGATTGAAGAGGTTTAGTGAAGATGGGTAATTTTTGATCCTTAGGAGAAGTGATGTACAGAAAGTTAAGACAACACAAGGGTTAAGTTGTTTTTGGTGAATGAGCTCCAATACAGGTGCATCTCAATAAATTACAATATCAAAGAAAAGTTTGTTTATGTCAGTAATTTGAATCAAAAAAGTGGAAATAATACATTATATAGATCCATTACACACAGAACGAAACATTTCATGTCTTAATTTATTTAAATTCTTCTTATTATAATGATTATGGCTTACATTTAAAAAAAAATTTGATTTTACTAAAGACCAATTTTAAAAAGTATGTTTAACCCATAAGAACTCAGACCCAGTTATCTGTAATGGAAAATGATGGAGGATATACCACAGACCAAGTGGACCACATAGAACACATTTATGATGTTTTTTCAAAAACCCTATCCCTAAATGTCAAAGATCTGTGATGCGAAATAAACGTTACATTGGGCGTTTATGGTATATATGTTTAAAATATTTCTTGTTTTAAAATGAAAAAAACTAGACACATTTTCTGCTTACAGAGACACAAATTATTTTTCAGATTTGTTTTTAGGAAGCATAATAATAATAATAATTATAAATCATTAATAAATAAAAACAAATAACCATGTGCCTTTTTGTTTGCATCTTCATAACATATATCAAAATTGTGACTGTAATTTGTTCAGGAAATATGGTGAGAACAAGTTGAAGGACACCCTATTAACATATTAGAATTATTAAATGGGTTTAAACTTCTCGCTTTTTAGCTTTTTAGCTTTTTTTCCAGTCACAGAAACATTTTGGAGAAGTCTCTTGTCAAAGTCACATGACCCCCACACCAGGGTGTTGAGTATACGTCACTTAGGGATTTTGATTGATTGTCTTTATTTCGAACATGCAAGCAAATAAAAAAAAAAACAAGTTTAAATATTAATAGATGAATAAATAAAAAACAAAACAAAAAAGAAAAAAAAATTGAGAAAACAGACACTTTCTGCAAGCTCGAAAGGGAGTAGGAAGAAGTAAAAAAAACCTAGTGAGTCCTACCCCTTAACAGGTCTCTATATCTATATATCTCTATATATATCTATCTATCTATATATATATATATATATATATATGAATAATCAATATAGTCACATACAAATATTATAAACAATTATATATATATATATATATATATATATATATATATATATATACTATAAACAATTTATATTACATTGTAAATACCTATACATGTATATTGTAAATTACTATCTATATATAAATATTATAAACATAAATACAATTACCATGTGTATTACAAAACTATAGACCGATTTAATGAGTTAAGGTGAAGCATAAAGCTGAATATGGGAGATTCTAGGAGATTTAAAGTGTTTGTTACACGGGTGTCACCATGGGTTCTTATGGGTTAATATGGAAATGTTGGCCTCTGAAAAGTCTGTCCATCTATATGACTCAATACTTGGTTGGGGCTATTTGACTTAAACTACTGGAAATTGACTTTTCCATCATATTCTAATGTATTGAAATGCACCTGTATTGGATCTTATGTAGAATCCCACACATGTGTAAACACATGAACCTCGTTTGTTCCTGTTCTCTGCTGTATGCGTGTCACGTCTCTGCACTTAAAATGCACTTGAACGCTGTTTATGTCAGACTTTATGGAGTGCAATCCAAAAACTTCAAAAGCCTCCGCCGGGCATGGAAGTGGTCTCAGCGTATGACGAATTACACCACTTATTATGTGTGGAGCCACTGGCATGACACACATTCAAATAATGCTCAGAGGATGTGTGTACCCCGGGTCGACCACTAGATGGCGTCCAAGCACTGGGGATGATGAGAGATGTCCCTGCAGTAGGGAGGAGATAGAGACTGAAGCTATTTTTTTCCTTTTATCCCTCCACAGGGATCTCAGTCATTTCTCTGGAACCGACTCGGATTCTACGATTGTAAATGATTTTATATGGCGGTTGGGGTCGCTACACATTTGTATGTTTTGATGTGGCAAATGTTGTGTCAGAAGGTGTAGTAGTTTTATACATTCCTTCTTCATATAATTATAATGGAAAGACCGCTTCGCCCATTGATTTCCTCTTAATTCAGCTGCTGTGTTTAAATATTGATGCCGTATTCGCTGCTTGAGCAATAATGTATCACATATATGGAACACTGGGTTTCAGCGCTTTTGCAAAGGAATATTTTATTTAATCTTTTTATTCTTTGGTTGACTGAGCACCCTTGTACAGCCGTAGCCTGCGTCATGGCCACTCAGTCACACACCACACTATATAAAAGATCCCAAAATATGAGTGCAGAAAGGAGGGGGAGAGACTATGTGTGGGAGAGAGAGAAAGAGAAAGTGGAAAAAAGAGACAGGGAGCAAACCAGAGGAGAGCTACAGACAACAATTTATTCAATGCCGTGACATCTCCCGGTCGATTTTTTCTCCAGAGACCTACAGTAACTAAAGCCTTGAGTTCGAGTAAGAAAATCAGGCTAGTAAAGTCTCTGCTGGCTGCTCCATGCAGATAGGTTTACTTGCAGTGTAAGCGGCACTATTAATGTGTCACTTAATATTTGTAAATGTATATTCTGATTGCACATAGACGGCCACTGAATGCTGTAATCAAATATTGAATACTGCCCTCCCTGATTTCTACAACAGAGGACAAATCAAAACACAATGTCAATGTCTAAAGATGACTAATACATGGTGACTAGTGACACAATACGCCACCAAGAGAACAGCATGGTTTTCTATTTTGATCTTAAAAGGGATACAATAAAACCACAGGAGCCTCAGAAAACCACACCATGTTTTATTAACCGTTATAATTATCAGAACAAACAGTGATCCCACTGGGCTCTTTTGCCTAGTTAGCCTATCGTTGTTTGATATCTTCTCTTTCTTACTAAATTCATGCTTTTTCTATTTGTCCACATCAGTATTGAATCTATTAAACATGGGAAATCCAGAATGATATTAGATATTTAACTAGAAAATGCTCTCAGATTTCCACCAAGGAGGCAGTTCACTGGGGAGTGATGGTTAAAAACTGTGAAACGTCATTGTAAATATGCTAGATATTACCAGAATGCATTTTTTTCCTCCTCCTCACATTTTCTGAATTCATTAGGCTATAATTCAGGCCCCCCCGAACTGCACGGTAAAAAATCACAAATTCCATGGTGAACTTTTTAGGCTAGTTTATTTGCTAAAACCTTAACTTTTCTCAAAGCAAAGCTGCAGACAAAAATGATTCACATGAGAACTTGACTTAGTTAGTTAGGTTTGGCTGGCTGAACTGCCTTCAGCAGACTGACAGAGAGAGAGAGAGTGTTTGGCTAGCTGGTGGGGATATCTGCTGATTTAATTGGGGGTATAACTCCGCATGGAGCGTGAATGGAGCTCATCATCTAACGTGACTGTAATGCTGTATTGTAAGAAACTTTGGCGGGGTCGATTTTACACAATAGTTTCAATTTTTTACGTGTGCATTCAGGTTCCCGCTTAAAAAAACTTGATTGTAGAATCATGAAATCCTGCAGGGCCTGAAATTATTCTGCAGGCCTGGCTGGAAGCTTTGGCGTATGGGGCTGATGATCGCTGCTCCAACTAATTTAGGATAATATTTTAGTAGGATTGCCAAAATAGCTTGCACTAATATTTTTACATGTAAATATCTGCGTTTTCTGAGTGCCTTCATATTAAAGGTAAAGGAGCGAGGGAGTTCAAGTTCAAGTTTACTGGTCCATCTATGTTCAAACCCTCACCGATGGCCACGAGCTTTGGGTAGTGACCAAAAGAACGAGATTGCGGCTAGGAAGAGGGACATCTGGAATTCTCTGCTTAGCCTGCTGCCCCCGCAACCCGGCCCCGGATAAGAGGATGAAAATGGATGGATGGATGGATGTAGGGGTGTGCCATATCGTATTGTTCACAGTAATACCGGTATATTTTTTTATGAGTAAAAAAATTGCATATCATGATATTGGCAACATTCCTACTTTCTGACATAGTGGTGTAAATGGTTATTTTTATTATTTGCTAATACTCAAGAGTCAAGAGTAATATTTTTGTATTTGGCAACTGCTGAGATTTGCAATTTACAGTAAATTTTAGATTTATGATTGATTTTTATTTTGTTGTATGTTTTTTATTTATTTATACAGACTAAAAAAATCCTATTTTATACTTTTTTTTCAGTATTTTGTAATATCGTCAAGAATATCGTTATCGCAAAAATACCCTGAAATATCGTGATATTCTTTTAGGGCCATATCGCCCACCCCTAGATGGATGGATGGATGGATGGATGGATGGATGGTGTGCCTTAGTTCTATATTGTAGTCTCTAACTGTATTGAGTGATGTTTCGCCAGTTGTGCACATTCAAATCAGAATTATTCAGGACAAATCTGCAGGTATAAATCGAACACAGTCTTCCCCTCTGTCTCCCCCTTTCACTTTCTGTCACTGTCAAATAAAGCAGAAAAATTGCCAAAAAAATAATATTTTAAAACACCGGATAACAGGCGTCGTGTGGCATCTTTTTCTAAACCAGGCTAGCCAAATATGTCACCTGGAGCTCCACATTTGTGATTATAAAACAGATGGATGGGTGGCTGTGATGAGCAGCAGGATTTGAGAGTTCATAAAAAGTTTCCTCTTAGGAAAACTCTTTGCAAGTTTTCCCAACCATAAGTACATAGTAATGGGGAGAGCTCTGTGATTTAAGAGGGTGAAACTGGTGCGTTCTCCCTGATCCCAACCGTGCCCCAAGTGAACTGAAGGAATCTTACTGTAATATTTGGCAAAAGTTGACAAAAGTCTCATTGCCCTCCTATTCCATAAAACTTGCATTAGCAAACCAAAAGAACATAAGCAGTAAGACTCATCATAGTAGTAGGGACTCATTACATTTGAATGCATTTTGAGACCATCAAGTTCTACTTGATCATTAGCATACTAATTATATTAGCTCTCAGGCTTTGTTGGCATCCAGCACTTTATTGTCTCTCTGTTTATTGTGGCGTTAATACCGCTACTGTTTCTAAACTACAGTCATTCAACTCGTGCCCTCTTATTTGATCTTTATATTTCTAGTTCTTTGTGAGGCTTTGGAAGTAAAAGATCAGGCTTGTGTTTTTATTGTATTACACTGACCTGTCTCTCCCACCTTAACGCTACGGGAGCAGAGCCGTAGCCTTCAGCTCCAGTCAGGTCAGGGTGTCAGGCTGATGATATCTGTTTGGAAGGTGGCCTTTCAGCAGCCAGCAGCACCTTCTCTTAGTGCTTAGATGAGATAAGATTTGGCATGACATATGGCCAGCATGTGGGGCGCGAGCACTCCGTCTGCTAATGTCATACCCTTTGGCCTATCCACCTGCAAGTTCTTACTCCAGACCACACTGTCTGTGTGTAGAGAAAACTAATTGATTACAAAATCTTCTAGGTTTTGACCAATGTGCCAACTCAACAACCAGATTCAGCTTTCTGACCTTGACACCCTTACCTTATGTCCCATTACAAGTGCACAGGACTTGGTAATGGATGTAAATTTGGAGGCTTGAACTCACTGGAACTGCACAGGAAATTATTGGACAGCCATGCAGTAAAAACATGGTAATTAGCAAGGAAAGTAGAAAATTTTGTTTTTTCTCAAGTAGCTTTTTATTATGAGCAATGGGGTCTGACGTGGCGTATTATTTCATAGAGTGTAATATATACGCAATTTTAACTGCTATAAATGAAGGAATAAACCTACTGACTTGTGAGCATTATAAAGCCAGACCAATTCACAGACAAAAGGGGAGTGGCATTCAGGTTATTATTTGTTTTACTTTTTTGAAAAGCATAATGATTGTAATCTCAGTGTTTCCCCTAGGATGGAGTTGTAGCAGCGAAGGTGAAGTGGAAAATTGTTTGCTTGCACTTGCAGAACATTTTTTTGTGCGCTTGCAAATCACCAGAAAGGCCTAAATGCATGCAGTACATTTGCCTACAGCCGCTACTCGATGCATATAGGGGAAACACTGAATCTTTCAGCCTGACATGATCAGACCTTTTCAGAAATATGAGTTAGTATAGTACCCGTAAAGGCCGGAAGTGAAGTAGGTACTAGAACAATTTGACTACGGAGAGTGACATAGGTACGAAAAAACGTGATGCACGGAAGTTAAGTGCTGTTTGCATCGTTTACTTTTGTTTTCACATGGGACACGAACCCCGTTCTCCTGGGTATAGGTCCTGGGTTTGTTTATGCCATCCACCTCCAATCCCACCTGAACGGAAACATGGTGATGGATTGGTGTATCATGTGCAAGTAAAATAAGATTTTGGCGTATGCATTGCGCGGAATTTAAACATGTAAAGTTGTGTTGTTTGAAGTGGTTGGGCTGTGTTATCACATATATTATGTAAAGCACAAAGGCTCCCAAGCTTTCCATATTGGATAAATGGTTGTGATTAGCCAGACCCGTGCCAGGTCGGTGCAAAATCTATCTGAATGGGAGGGGGACCTGAAACTGTTGTTCGAGCAAATAAAACAAGAGTGCGCACAGATTTGTCTGGATTTCAAACAACCAATCTGTTCTTCTCCGTTGTTGAACTAATGCTATGTATCTGCTCAGCCTCTCAGACTGGAAAGGTCCATCAGTACTATTAGAGGATTACTAGAAACTTGAAGAGTAACTCAACATCCCATGAAAATCTTGTTTGAGCTGACCTCCAGTGGTTTAACTCTCCAGGTTGTGTACACCAAGGTGTAACAGTTGAATCTAGTGAAATATTTAGCAAAATTCATGTAGCCCTACTGACTACACTAGTGATGAAACAGACTTGAAACCCAAAGAGTGCAGTAAAACACTATTGGTTACGCTGTTGTTTCTTTTGACACCCTGTAACCACAGGGTGTTGTTGTCCTAGACTACAGTCAGAGGGCAGTCTGTGGCCTAAAGGTTAGGAATCAGGCTTGTAATCGGAGGGTCACTGGTTCCAATCCCAGGACTGACAGGTGAAGGACTGTTTCTTTCATTTCCTCTTCCCACTCATCAGTTAGCAGTCTTATTTGTTAAGTTATTTGCAGAGGAAATGCTATGGCTGACTCTTCTAGCTTGCTTTTAACAGCCACACAACAAAT
Source organism: Centropristis striata (assembly GCF_030273125.1). Taxonomy (NCBI): domain Eukaryota; kingdom Metazoa; phylum Chordata; class Actinopteri; order Perciformes; family Serranidae; genus Centropristis; species Centropristis striata. The sequence goes on from NC_081533.1 coordinate 26,630,252, forward strand.
AAATCTGCAACTGTCCTTTTTTCAATATATTTTTTCTACTGACTTCACCTGGCAAATACTAATACTAACAACAAGCACTCTTCTTAACAGTTATAAAACACTACCCGATGAAATGTCTAACCCCCATAGCAGCTCTCCGGGAACGCAGAAATGTTATGCCCACTGCTCCTAAGCATGGTGCGTTCACTGGTGTGTAAAAGGATGGGTTAAACACAGTGGTTGAATTCCCCCATCATCAGATTAATAAAGTTTTCTTAATCTTACACTTCTACATCACCACAGCAAGGTGAGATGTTCAAAAAGCAGTAAAAACAAGTCTTCCAGAGGCTGCTAAGCTACTCTTTTAAGTTACTCCTCAAGGTATACCTTATTTTGTTTAATTGAACACTTTATTTAGTTTTCAGTTGATTCTGTCTTTGTTCCAGACAAACACTTTCCACCACCTCTGATAGAGTACATCCCTTTGGGAACTTTGTGGCACTGAGTACTTCACATACAGGATAGAAATCTATGGCAGAAGGATGTTTTGTATGTGCACATATCGACCAGCGGTGTAAGATAGTGAGCTAACCTTGCTCAAAAAACAAAACCTGCGGTATCAAATTAATTGCAAGAGGCAACCCAAGATAGGGGAGCCAATTCATCTGGAAGCATGCACAAAATCCTATCGATTTCCATTTAGTAGTAACTAAATACCTCAGTATATTTTTTTCCAATGACCCACTCCCGTCCTGTAATTGAGTAATTTTCCAGATAAGTGAATTTAGGTCTGCATTTTAGCTTTTTATTTAACTATACCATAGACCAGCAATGGTAGCACACTAATTGTACTGGGATGGTGTATTTCTATCCAATGCTGACACCTACAAACACAAATACACACACACACACTTGCATTGACAGGTGTATGCATCATTTGACACAGATTGTGGGCAGAGAAATGAATGCCCACACTTGCACAAGCGCGATATTTCTGTCACAGAAGCTGTCACCCGCCCCAGGTTGTCAGGTGTCACACTCGTCCCCCATGTGTTCTGCACAGTCACGACTATGCAGTACAGTTCATGTCGCTCTGTGACTGCAGATCCAGAACATGTGTTCAGAGACAGCAGGTGTCATGGCTATTTTCTATTTGAATGGATAGTTTGTTGAGTCTAATTTGTACTGAAGTTTCTTACCTGTCACCCCTGTGCTTTCTCGCTCGTCTCCAAGCAGATGGCTCGCGTACATTCTCTGTGAATCACAAAATATTGAATTGGAATGAGTTTCCAATCGCTCACTTAAATCATGACTCATCACATCCAATCTCAGCCAGATAGATGTCAAAGATGGGTATGCAGTAGGTACTAGAAGTTGCCCTCAGCCACACACCATCCCACAGTTTGTGAAGTTTGAGCATGTATCAGAGTTAGACTGTATAAAATTTATTTTGGAGATGCTCGGATTGGGATTTGATTTTTAAAGGCAATTTAATGCTCCAATGGAGGATAGCCATTTTTTATTTAATGTTCATTTTATCCTCCAAAACCCCAGGCCAAATGTGATGCAATGAGCCAATAAGAGGAGTATGTTATTAACATAATGCCTTAGATCTGTGCACCCTCAGAGATGGGTACGTCATTTGATATAAATAGATTAATGTTAAAAGCAATCATCTAGTTCAGCGATGGACAACAGAAATTAATCGCACATTTCCCTGTAGTTTAAACAAGTTTAAACGTAATTAACAGTTGTTTGTGTGACCCTGTGAAGCACTAGTATCACACAGAGAAAACATACAGTAAACACAATGGGTATAAGCAATATAATGCCTTGAAATATTGTGCTGTCACACAAGCCAGAAAAAAACAAAAACAAACGCACAAATATCCAGTTCCTTTAATTTCCTCTAATTTTATCATATTTTGCTCTTTGCACATTTTAATGGGAATATACCAAAATGCCTCTTAAAAATGTTAAACAGAAATGACCTAATAAAGAAGTCCTTTGAAGCCTTTACGAACTTCAAAGGAATATGTAATCAGAACATTTTCCTAACTACAGCTGGAATGGAGTATGTGAGCCCTGGTGCATCCATGCGTGTTGAATTGCATATGTACACTGCTAATATTTACATTGTGATGCACCGTGACCTCTAGCTCTCTCTCACCATGCATCCTGTTAATGTGCTGGTATAGTTTCTATCAGCTGAGGCTGGGATCTGTCAGCCAGCCAAGGCCAGCTCCTTTGGAAGATAGCCAAGTTCAAGTACAGATACAGGGACATGTAATTGGTAGCCATACTTATACATATTTATTTATGTATGACTCTAAAAACAAAGTACAAGGGCTTGGCTGAGAAACATTAAACCCCTTTTGCTCTCCCCTTTTCTTGCTATTAAGATGCAACTGTAGAATGACCAAGGAACACCATAGAAAAACAAACATTTTTAAACTGGTAGTTTCATAACATGCACCAAATATTGCAATAGTTTATTCATTTGAATACATTTGATCTTTTTTTTATGTTATTATTATTTCATTTTTTTAAATCATATTTTTAACCAACAAGATCTCCAACCTAAACGACAGAATAGACCATTTGTCAGTACCACCCATAACAACACATAGGATAGTTTGTCAAGATGAGTGTTTCGCAGATCATGGTACAACGGAGTGTGCTAAAAATAGAACACATGTCATTATTCATACATGTACGTTTTTAAAAAAAAAGGCTGCAGTTTCTGTGAATTTAGGCTACAAAAACACTAGGTTTAGGGCAAAAACCTTCCTGGTTAGGCAGTTTAAACAGTAAATAAATATACGTAAATACCGGAAGTGAAGTAGTTATAAGGGTGAAGTAAAAAATTGTGATGCACAAACCGTGAGCCACAGAAGTTACATAAACAACAGAAGTTATGTAGACAACATAAATTACGTAGACAACAGAAGTTACGTAGACAACAGAAGTTACATAGAAAACAGAAGTTACATAAACAACATAAGTTACATAGACAACAGAAGTTACGTAGACAACAGAGTTACGTAGAAAACAGAAGTTACGTAGACAACAGAGTTACGTAGAAAACAGAAGTTACATAAACAACATAAGTTACGTAGACAACAGAAGTTACGTAGACAACAGAAGTTACATAAACAACATAAGTTACGTAGACAACAGAAGTTACGTAGACAACAGAAGTTACGTAGACATCATAAGTTACATAGACAACATAAGTTACGTAGACAACAGAAGTTACGTAGACAACAGAAGTTACGTAGACAACAGAAGTTATGTTACTAATATAAGTTACTTTAGGAATTGTTTACTTTTATTTTCACATGGTACACAAACCCTGTTTATGTGGGATTACGTTTTTTTTTTCATTTAAACGCCGCATCACCATCAATAATTACTACTACGTCAACAAGATGTCGGTAGATGACAAATAAGGATAAATATGAGTCGTATTTTGTTGCCTTTGCACCAAATTGCCTTTATGTGATTCATTTAAATCTATTTTAGATTTGTTTTTTTAATTCTCTATCATTTTTCATGGGGTAGTGTTTTATAACTGTTAAGAAGAGTGCTTGTTGTTAGTATTAGTATTTGCCAGGTGTAGTGAGTAGAAAAAATATATTGAAAAAAGGAGAGATGCAGATTTATTTGTTTTGTGGCTGTTAAAAGCAAGCCAGAAGAGTCAGCCATAGCATTTCCTCTGCAAATAACTTAACAAATAAGACTCTGACGACTGCTAACTGATGAGTGGGAAGAGGAAATAAAAGAAACAAATCAAGGGAGCCAGAGGTTATAAGTTACACTGAGCGAATGAAGGTCTAACAAGGATGCCACTGCCTTGTGTTTTTCTATTTACTTCCTCCTCTCTTCCTCTCTGTGAACTCCAAACACCTGAGGCAATCTGCTCACTGGACCCAACCGGGTGAGGAGATTGCCCTTTTTGTCTAATAAGAAATGTCCACACCAAATGTTCGACTGCCTACGTGTGCTCTTGCACAACCATTTCAATTCTGGGTAGAAAAGGAAAAGGTGCTTTTCTCTGTCTTGTCACCTGGGACCCGGTCAAGTACTGGGAGCCAGCGTGTTTAAGAGGACGAAGTGGTCCACTGAACAGCTTTTTGAGCATGTTGGGCAGGAGGGTGGCAGGCTTGTCTTGCTCGAATACCTTCTGGGAGCAAGTGGCAAGTAATTGAAGCCATCTTAACCAGGAACAAGTTGTGATTCACACATAGCCGAGCCAGCTCTTATCTAGATTGGGTTAGGTTTCAGTCTTGGGCAATTCAATCACTGAGGTTTAGGTTTGCTACAGTTATTGTGGACGTTCGCCTGTTTTGTTGGTCTATTATTTCAGTCAGACATTGCTACAAGTAGCAGTAGGAAAAGACTTTATTATCTATTAGACTCAACCTAGGGGTTTCCTCCTGGTTGCAATTGTGTTATGGTTTGCTAAACTGCACTGCTGCTGCTTTCTTCCATCATGATGGAGAACATTGTTGACATGTTCACATTCCCTGCCCTGAAATGCACATCTGGTGACCTTTTGCCTGGTAAGACGAGTATACAGCAGCGACGACTGGACGGCAGGAAGAGGAAAATGAGTTTATAGGATTAGTCCTGAGGTTCCAATGAAAAAACCCTCACACTAAGTCTTGAAAAAACAAGAAATTGGCAATGCAATTCAAGAACTTATTGCCGATCTCAGAGGGTGTTTTACTGCTGCTGATTCCAAGCTTTCCATGAAAACTTAAACAGTTGTTTGTGAAGGAAATTTAGCACTTTAATAGAAGCTGGCACAAAGTGACTCTTTTTCCATTGTGGTAAATTAACAAATAAGCTCAATAAAGGCGAGGTGCAAGAGGCCCCGCAATCACTATTTACACAAATAAACTTCCAAAGTTTTGTATTCTGCAGAAGTGCTCGAGTGCCAACGATCTTTCTACTCTGTCAATAGAAATAGATTCCCCATGTCCGCATGGAGTGCAAGCTCCCTTTACATCTATTTCTCACCAAATTTTGTCAACAAAGAAAACACAGTTGTCGAAATTGATCACATCTCAATGACTGCACAGAGGACGGGACCTTTGTGTTGAATTTGAATGTAGCTGGCTGGCCGGCACAGCCTCAGTCTATGATCGGTCTGCCTCCTTTCAGCGCTACGTGGCACAGGCGACAGGTTAGATGTGGACTCATTACAGAGACTCTAATGAGAGAACCGCCAGCAGCCTGGAGCTGTCGAAACCCATACTGCCTTGCAGGACTGATGGCTATCCCATGGGACCATACCCTCCTGCCACAGCATGCTGGAAAATGCAGTTCAAATCATAAATCAGCATCCCCCTGGGACCGTTTTCTAAAGAGTGAGGGAGAGAGATGCGAGGAGGTGGGGGGAAATATAAAAAAAACAAGAACACGAAGGAAACTGATAAGCAGACGATTGAAGGCGAGCATTAAAAGGGAAAGCGTGGAGGGAGGATGCAGGTGACAGTGTGAAAAAGGGAGGAAGGTTGTGTTTGAAGCTCCGACGGAGCTCTAAAACTCTGGAGAGGGGGCAGGTAAAACGTATGATTCATTTCCCGCTTCTCAAAATCAATCTGCTGTCCTCTCACCATCTTACCGACTCAAATGTGTCTTCCCGCGGTGGCCATCTGCAATTCCAGGAGCAATAGGCAGAGGTTATCTTGTCATGGATGCTAAAGAACCCCCCTCCCCCCCGCGTTTGCACAGCAGCGAGAACAGTGGGAAAGAGAAAGTGTGTGGCCCCTGATAGCGAGCGGCGCATACAAATGTGAGCACATACATTTAGCTTCAGAGAAAGGAGACACTTGTGTGCACGTACACACACAGGCAGGCACAAGGCTGCCTTATCTCTGTAATTGGCATGGGCGGGGTCAGAGTGGCAGGCGTAGATAATCATGGCCGGGGGTCATAATCCGCTCGCCGCTCTTCCCTCCCTTTTTTATATTTCTTCTCTCAGCGACCCCTCCCTCGCCATCATCACCGACTACACACACCCCGCACACAGCGTTGTACTCTTTTCACAAACTCTGTCACCCCCTGCGTTTCTTGTCCCCGTTTGTGATGCAGCACCATGTGGGAGATGTTTTGGATGTGGCCGCAGGCGGGGCTTTTTTGCCGGTGTCCTCAACTGACCGCCAGACCCCCCACTTGCACTCCCAAAGTCCTCCAATACACCCAAAAAAAGTCTTTCTCTGAGGCATAACACAAACAGTACGACAACAGTGTATGCACACACGCTGAATTGATTGATTAAAAAGGGAGAAATGTATATTTTAATGAGGGAATGGGAGCGTAGTGAAATGGCAGAAAACACGGTCAGGAGCAACAGTGGAATGAGGAGTGAGGAGAAGGAAAAGAGCGATAGCTGCAGGAGGGTCTTGATGGAGATGTCTGCTTGCGTTTCTATCAGCGTTATCTGCTCATATCTTTCACTTCCATCACGCCATCGTCGCTGTTAGCAGATGACTGCCATTTAGAAGACACGCGTGCAGGCACGGCCGTGCACACACACACACACATTCTTGTACTTCTATCTTTGTGAGGGCCCTCATTGGAACAGTGAATTTACTTGCAAGGTTATAGTTTTGGATTTTTCATTAGTTTTAGTTTTGTTGTGAATTTTTGTTTTCAAATTCAGTTAGTTTTAATGGGTTTTTGGAGTGAGTTTGCTAGTTTTAGTTTAGTATTTTTTTTTTTTAAATGCTTTAGTTTGACTTTAGTTTTTATTAGTTTTAGTTTTTTGTAACGGGGTATTTGTTGGGTGCAAGATTAAAAGAGGTCACAGTAAATTTTGCCTTTATTTCCTTTGCCTTGTCCATCTTTAAAAAGCTGACAAAGACAAAAATGAAGGACATTTTCACTGTAATTTTAGTTAGTCATTTTTATTTTTATTTCAGTTAACGAAAATGTTTTTTCAATTCTAGTTTTAGTTATGTCGTTTCGTTAGCTATAAGAACCTTATTCCCTAGCCCCTTAACCTAACCTTCACCATCACCACTAAATGCCCAACCTTAACCCTAACATACACCTAATTGTAACCTTTACCCAAAGTCTGAAATCTCAAAAAAGCCTATAAAGAAGTGAGGACTGGCCATAATGTCCTCACTTTGCAAAAATGTCCTCACTCTGTTGGTTAAAAACGTGTTTCGGTCCTCACTATGTAGGATGTACAAGAACACACACACACACACACACACACACACACACACCCTTGTACTTCTATCTTTGTGAGGACCCTCATTGGAATATTGATTCCCTAGCCCCTCACCCTAACCCTTAACCTAACCTTCACCATCATAACTAAATACCCAACCCTAACATAAACCTAATTGTAACCTTAACCCTAAAACAAAGTCTGAACTCTCAAACAAGCCTTTAAAGAAGTGAGGACCTACGAAATGTCCTCACACCACAAAAATGTCCTCACTCTGTTGGTTAAAAACATATCCCGGTCCTCACTATGTAGGAAGTACAAGAACACACACACACACAGCTTTTCATTAGATCTGCAGCGATAGGCCTGCGCTCCTTTTGAGATAGAAAATATGATATCTTAAGATAGGAGCCAAATGGCATTATCGTCAAAAGAGGTCTAATCCTGATAACTCTGAAGAGCAAAGTAAATCCTGTCTCCTGCCATAGAAGCCATATTATCGTCTGCAGCCTTATGTAACTATTGCTGCTATCTGCCTTTGCTTTTGCATAAAAATAACAAGTCCATATGGGTCACTCCATCGAAGAACCCTCAGCCTTCTCATAAACCATTCCACAGCAGTAGAAAAGTCATTTCTGCTTCCATTCCCTCATATAGTGTGTGTATGCAATAACCATTTGGTAAATGGTGCTGCAGTACTGCCTGCAGTGAGTGACTAAGGCAAAATATATTAAATATAAAGACATAAAAAAAAACTCCCTCCAAATACACATATACTGTGTAATGTATATAGTATTGGCCAAACACGCTTTCCAATTCAGCCACTGCTTTGGCTCTTTTTTTAACAAGACAAATCTGAAAGTCAATGAAGGCAGTTAAGACGGTTCCTGGTCAAGAATCACAAAATGCCACCTGGGTTTTTCAATAAGGCATTATTTGCATAATCATACTCTTTAAATTCAATTTAAGAAACAGACGTCTGGATTGTGGGCAGGAGTATTTTGTCCTTGTGGATTTTTAGCACAATTATTAGAACTTCTTACTATTAGAAAAAAAAATAAAATAAATGATGCATTTGCCAAAAGGCTATTCTATAAATTATCCTTTATGTACATTTGGATAATTTTAAATATTAACTTTTATTTCTCCTACTGTATCTTTGCTTCACTACTTTTTCTTCTTTCCAGTGCATTTATTAAAGCAAAGTCGATATCAGATTCAAATACAAGACCAAATTGTTCATTAAAATTATTGATTCGAAGGAGAGTAATTACATGCATATTACATGAGCGAGTCTGATCTGAAAAGGATCCAAATAGGATTGAAATTATGTCATTATTAAACTTTTGCGGCATGGAATAACTTTCATGGATTTTCCTTTTTATTCAAGATCGATCCCCCGAATGAGAATGAGTCTGTCACACCGTGCTAAAATATATTTTGAAAAATAAAATATTGTGAACCAAGTGAAAATCACTTACAGACCCTCCACATAACACTCAGCAATATTTTAGTATTCCAAAGGCCTGTCCTTGACTTTTTACTAAACGAGCATACCTGTTCACTGCTAGAAATGAACCTGTCCAGTTCTTCCTAAACAAACAGGAGCATGCTGGAGAAACCTGCATTGTTCTCAACATATTGAATATTTAAAGTATAGAGTTTGTCAAGAAGGATCCTCCATGGGTGCTACACTGTATAGTTGTCAGAAATAATGTCAAAAAACAGTAATGATAAATAAATGCATGCAAAGCCGTAGTGTTTCCACAATAAAAATACAGTTATTATAAATTGGTAAAGAGACTATTGAGACCCATCAGTAATTAGCCAAGGCAAATGGCATTGAGTTGAGCATACAGATGGATAGAGTTCTTTTGCATAACAGATTGTAGAATTAAATGTGAAATTTGTTCAAGGTTATATATTTGTGTTTCCAAAAGCTGGTAGATTATACTACATGAAAAATGTAATTTTAGCTGACCATGAGTAATCAACAGCTTTAATTGCAGTGTTTCCATTATCTTGCTTGAATCCATGTAGGATGTAAAGAAAAGAGTCTTTACAGAAAAGCTGAAGATGTTAGTTGTGATAAATAATTTTTATAGCCTGCTGGTTTGGATTGTGTGTGTTAGATGCAGGAATTTCACCAGTGGGAGACACTAGAACAAGTATTGTATAATATCTTAAAATTACAGACACTGATTATATCAGTTCATCATGTTGAGCCCCATACAGCATTCCTGAGAGAATATATTTATATTTGAAGGGATAGTGATTTAAAAAAAAAATTGCAACATGAATATGACATTTATATAATGGTCCCTTATCACTCATTCATTTATAACTTTATACTTTCTGGATTTTACAACTTAAACTGCCAACAATACAAGTGAAGCCAATCCAGAAGTCCTTCAACCTGCATTCTCTCTAATGACCAGCAGGGAGCAAAAAGAAGTCAAAAATTATCCAACTTCTCACTTGATTCTTTACCTCAGTAAACACTTCATAATCAGTGTATGACATATGACCAACATGGTCTCACAGGAATCCGTGAAATAGCCACGGATTCGCTTAACTCAAAATCCGTGGAATAGCCACGGAATCACTCAAATTTCCCGTGAAACTGACACGGATTTCGCTACAATGCAAGTTAATGACAGTCATATCCCGTGGCTATTCCAACATACAAAGTGATTATGTACATTCACTGAGTGAATATTTAGAAAATAAAACATATATTTCTCGCTAGAAATGTGATCAAAATCCATTTTCATGCAGAAACTAAGTCAAACTATTGATTTTTTCACAAAAAATGAGAGAACTGTCCGCCATGTTTTTTGTTCTGACCGCTGGAACCTTGAAAGTCACGTGACTTGGAACAAACCAATAGGAAAAAATATCCATGGAATAGCCACGGGATATGTCTGTCATTAATTTGCATTGTAGCGAAATCCGTGTCAGTTTCACGGAAATTTGAGTTATCACGTGGCTATTCCATGGATTTTGAGTTACGCGAATCCGTGGCTATTTCACAGATTCCTGTGAGACCAGGTTCCATATGACGTATGACGGATTCAACAGGTAGCCATAAGCCACTAAAGTATCAGCCAAAACTGGAAGTTTCAAGTCCATAAAGCAATGAGTGACATCGCACTGACTGATCCATTTTTTAAAATACTGTGTATGATCCAACTTTTTTTACACTCAATTCATATTGTAGTTAATTGTATTATATCCTAGCATATCTTTTGTAGGTACTTGCCAGTAAGTTAATAGTACTTTTCTAAATGATTTCCATTGCTGTGGTTTGTGTACAAAAGACCATGCCTCTGTGCATGTTTTCCTCTCCGATTCCCTTTGCCTGATCATGCTCTGTGCATGTGCACTCTGTAGTCACTCCCCCCAAATACTGCAGTGAGAGAGACTTTCTTTTGTGTAGAGAATAGCTCGACTCCTGCTCTGATTCATGTCTTTTTAACTTTTTGGCCCTCGAAAAAATCAGGCTTTGTGTTGTGCTTGATGTTTTTCATTACACTGGCTTTAATTATCAGTAACGCTGTAGTCAAGCTCTTATCTCTGAGTCCTGTCTTATTTTTTAGGTCCACCTTTTGTTGTTAATGCAAAATAATAATGTGTAATCAGTCCGCACTGTTGTGCTTGGACCTTCCATTTGACACTTTAATTTCCATTAGGTTCACTTCACACACACTATTATTTCGAAGCAGATTTGCATCTAGATAAAAAACAGTCTAGGTCTGCACCCTGTATCTCCATTTTATACACTCTCACCTGTGCACAAAAACCTTACCCTGATCCAACACCCCGAAGCGCTTTGCTGACACACCTATTGATCCACCACACACACACACTCTCCCACAGTTTGTTTGGGAAATATAAGAAATAATACAAGGACACTGAGGATATCTCCCACTTTGGCAGACATCTATTAGCCCTGTTTGCTTTTCATCAAAGGATGTGACGCGTGCCGTTTTGCACGCGGCGTCCTCAATCTCGCATTAACGGTTCTAATGAACGTGGTTAGCATGTGAGAGTGGTGGCTCTGTGAAAGGGCTCCGGTGTCCCGGAGTTGAGGCCCCCGCCGTCCAGACACCAGTCGGCTGGAGTAATCAAGTGTGAAGGTTGTGAGGAGCAAACAGCCATTAACCTCCCAAACACAGGCCGTCATCACCGTCTGCAGAGGACAGAGGGGAGGGCGTGTGTGTGTGTGTGTGTGTGTGTGTGTGTGTGTGTGTGTGTGTGTGTCACTGTCGGTGTTTGAATGAAAGAGAGTGCCAGGGCTGGAGAGTGCAGTATGGGATTGTGTGTGTGTCCTTTATTGCTGTCTGATGGATAGAGTGGATTGTGAGTGTGTCTGAAGGGTAGTGTGTGAGGATTGTGTACGTGTGTGTGTGCAGTGGTGCTTGCAGCATGCAAGTTTAAGGCCTTGACTACAGCCTGGTAAATAGTCATTGGCGTGTGTGTGTGTGCACTGTAAAAAAACAACTGTTGTTTTTACGGTAAAAAAACGGCAGCTGTGGTTGCCAGAATTTTACCGTAATAAATACGGTGCGACTTTTTTTAATATTACGGTAAAAAGATATTAGCACTGTTGATTTCACATTTAAGAGTGCCATTTTATTACATTTTTTACTGTATAAATAAAAGATTTTTCCATCAAAAGAAACGCTGTTTTGCCATATAATTGACAAGAAAATACTTTATAAATGCTGCATAAATGAAAGATTTTACCATTAAATATTACAGTATATTTTTGTTACAGATATGGTGTTTAGTACATTTAACAGTGAGAAAAAGATTTTTTTACAAAAGATAAATGCAAAAATTACAGTGGTGGCTTGTATATATATTACATTAAATACATATTACAGTGTATTTTACAGTGGAATAATGTATGTTTCAAAAAACAAAACTGTAAAAAATACTGTTTTGGCTGATATAAACATTTACGGTGTTTTATTGTTAGTGAAACTGAATTAAGTGTATTCATCATTTTACGGTCTTTTACTGTCGTGGTTTAGCAGTTTTTCACCGTAAAATCTACAGACATTTTTTACAGTGTGTGTGTGTGTGTGTGTGTGTGTGTGTGTGTGTGTGTGTGTGTGCTTTCAGACTTCACATATATGCTCAGGAGTTTGTATGTATTTATTCTGATTCGTGGTCAAATCAGGCCATGCATCCCACATTGTGTGCCTGTCCAATATGATCTCAGCACACATTATTCCCATATGGCGGTACAGTGTGGCGGCGCTTGGCAGGCCCAGGCCTGTGACCGCCTGTTTGACATGCCACTGTGGCGGCTGGTGTGATGCCATGCTGAACCGACCCATCTGCTCCAGGCCGAGCTGGCACAAGGGAGAACTCATTGGAGGCAGGCATGAGGAAAAGGGCATTGGACCTGGGGTTTGGCGAAGCATGGCGTCCAAAAAATCTCCTGAACTACTGCCCTCAAAACGGTCCAGAGCATAAACAAGGGTGTGATGGAGTGTAAGGGTGTGTTTGGTTTCTACTAGGTGAGTAAATACACTTCCAAGGGAAAGTGGATAAGCTTACTAGCTGCAGAATGGTCCACCAGCAGTTGAAAGCTGATGGAAGACTTTCATGAATTGGGTCAATGACAACCTGTTGATGGCACATTTACAATATTGGTAACACTTTACAATAACCAACTAAATAATGTTTATAGATGGTTTATAAACCAATTATTAACATTTACAAAGTGCTATACATATTTAATTTTTAAATGTTTTCAACCAATTTCTTAAAGGTATATGAAACATTTCAAAAATCAGTAACATACGTATGGTGTTAAGAATGTTAAAATGAGTGCAACTAAAACTATTAATAAACTATTAATTATAATTTAATTGTTTGCTAATGCTAAAGTAACTATAAACTTACAGTAATATACCATCTATTTGCCATTTATACATGATGTAGTTAAAAAAAAAAAGTATGTATTTAACATTCTAAATGGTTTATATACGGTTTATAAATGATGATTAAACATTAATAAACTATCTGTTTAACATTTATAAATGATGGTTATTGTAAAGTGTTACCACAATATTGGATATGAACCTTTTTAAGTTTGCATTTTTACCACATTTGTGGGTGTGTTACTCACCTCTTTATTTCTCGTTACATCACGAGATAGAGGTGTATGTATTGTAGGTGGAAAGCTGTAGGATTAAGGTTATGTTTGATAACGTGTGTGTGGGTTTTGGGAGTGGGATTGACAGTGAGTGTTTGAGATGTAGGCTGAATTTGGTACCAAAGGTTCAAAAACGTAGTGATTGGGGGTTTTGTGACAGGAGACAAATACAATGTTTGTTACTTTAGCCAGCTGTAATTATATTCAGTATGATACTAAACGGTTTTTTTTTGTTTGTTTGTTTGTTTAATTGAGGTTAGATTTTAGTTAGTTCGAGTTAGTTTGAGGCACACAAGGTTAGCTACTTTTTGGTGCGTCACTTTTTACATAACATAATTATGTCACTTGTGCTATTAACAATGTCCTCATCACAGTTTTTTGCATTCATGTGCTTTTATTATACTTTTTGAAGTGTGTTTTATAACGTCTAACAGGAACTTCTTAGTCCTAACTTTAGAGAAGTAGTTTTGAGACAGAACCGAACAATCTTGTGGCCTTTTTTGCCTTAATGAAAGTGAATGTTAAAAACACAGAATGGCCATTAAATGGGCAAGAAAATGTTGTCTATTTGAATGGACTGATAACGATCTACTGGCCTACCAGTAGGTGGAGCAGGCCCCTACTCAGCCGTAGGTATGGCCTGATACATCTATTCAGCGGTCAAATTGGCTGGCTCAGATTGAAGCCAAATTGGCAGGTGCTCCTGTGAACGACAATCAATATATGTACAATTTTCAAAGATGTGTCACAGATGCCCGATACATACAATATCTAGCAGGTTAAATAGACATAGAGCTGTCCTATCAAGCATGAAAATTGTCTGGATTGGCAATGACAGCTTTTTGATTGGTAGGTACAATCATAAAGATTCTATCAGAGTAAATTTGCATACATGCAAGTTTTTCATTTATTTGAGTCTTTCTTCCTTGATTGAAATGTTCAGACGACAAGACTTTCAAGATGCCGCTACCTCACCCAGCATTTGCCAGCAATCTGATGTCTTTGAAAGTCATAAAGTAGAGCCACCAAAAATACAGTGCAGTGTCCTCTAACACACACTAACCCACTGGGTATGTGTGTGAATAATCTCAGGTTGGGGTAGGTTATCAGTGTGTGTTTCAGAACACATCAGGGGTCCCTTTCAGTGCGGCAATGAGATGTGCAGTATTTATAGGATTTGTTCATTTGGGTGGGAGGAGAGCATTCAGCCGTTTGAACTTAAGAGGCACCACACTGTGAGGTTCTGTTAAAAAAAAGAAATCAATAGCAAGTCAAGCGGATTCAGAGATGCAGTTCAGGAAGGTGTTTTAAAACCTGAGATACCTGGGACAGATCAGCTGAGTGTGTGTCTGCGTGTGTGTGTGTTTGTGTGTGTGTGTGTGTGTGTTTGCAGTGCATACATTTGAAGGTAGAGATAATGTGTTGAAGGAGGATTGTGAGAGAGACAGACAAGGAGACGATAGGGTTGGAGAAAGTGTGTGTGTGTGTGTGTGTGTGTGTGTGAGGGGTGGGGGGGGTGGGGGCGTTCCTCTTCATTACCGACACTAAGGAGCCATGCCAGGAGCACAGATGGCAGAGGAGAGAGGGGGCATGGGGGTTGGCACATAAACTGCAACACACACTCACACAGTGCATACATTCACGCACTGAAACCAACATCAAAAAATATGTAAATCCAAAGAATAAGTCCTCAAAGCTCAATATGCTCTTCTAACAATCGTGATATACAATTTAGGTGTAAAAACACACACATACACATCGTCCTCTAGAGCACCTGCCCACACACACACACACACACACACACACACGTGTCATCAAGCTATCCTGTGGTGTTCTCGTGCCAGTCTCTTGGCTGGGAAAGCTGCCGTGCTGACGCTGCGTTTCTCTCTTTATCTTTTGGCCGTCTCACTTTCTCCAACACACACACACACACACACACACACACACACACACACACACACACACACATACACATGTTCCTGTACTTCTATCTTTGTGAGGACCCTTCATTGACATACCCTAACCTGAACTGTCACAACTAATTGCCCCCTTGAAACTAAGACTAAAACCTTTAATCAGCCCTTTGAAGAAGTGAGACTAGCCAAAATGTCCTCACTTCTCAAAATGTCCTCACTCTGTCAGTTAAAACCACCGGTCCCCATTACACTCCGGTTCTCCAGCCCCTTACCACACCTGATGTTATAACCTAAGACCTGAATTAACATTTTAACAGCACCTTTTCTTGAAAATGGGTCTCTCTCCGTCCTCTTCTTGTGTCTCTTTTACCTGCCATTCACACACACACACACACACGCACACACACACTCAGACCCCCAATGGTCCAATTAGGAGCACTGGTCTGTTTGCACAGCAGGAAAGCAGGGCAGCATGTTTGTGTGTGGGAGATGTGTCTATTGTGCACAGCGTGTTCTGCTCTCCTCTGCAAGGTTGAACGGAAGAGCAAGCTCACACTTTCTCTCTTTCACTCTCTCTCTCTCACACACACACACACACACACACACACACACACACACACCTCCCACAAAGTTGGAAGCAAGAAAACCATGTAGTACCTACACTACACCTAAGAAGCACGTACCACCTCACCACTCTTACACTGTAGTCACTTTGTTACATAAAATTAATCTTTTAACATCAGCTATGCTTTTTAAAAATGTCATCATGGTTAATTAGCTGGATAGCATATCACAAAAACCAATATATTGCAGCTGCTATTGCGTCTTCCACCTACATGTTGTCAAGTTTGATATCGTCTTTTCAGTGGAATAACTCCCTTTTTCCATCATCTTCAAAAACTTAAAAAGCAATCAAAGAAAAACACTGATTTATGTTAGTGATTACTGGAAGAACATTTTGTATCCACTGGCTTCAGGGTTTTTCTTTTGGATGATCATGTTCAAATATCAGATTAAATTTGTGCTTTAAGCGTAGTTAAGAGGAAGAAATGGTTTTCAGGTGATGATGCCATATGGTTAATATCTTGTTTATAGTTTATTTTGGGAGAGTTGTAGAGAAATAACTGTCTGAAATTAAGTGCGTTTGCTCCATGCATGCTTCTGTTTTAGACACTAAATACCCTTTTTCAATTAATTTCAAATAACTATTTCATTTCCTGACACATGCTTAGTAGGTGCACAGTAACAAAAGTAGAAAATAAGATGTCATGAAATTAATGTGATGTTAAAACAAACAATATAAAAATAAAAAACAGATTCCAAATAAGTTGGGACGCTGTGTTAATTAAACAGCAGAGCATTTTAAGAATAGCACAGATCATTTTTACATACAAATATGGTTCACGGTTTTAAAAATGGTTGCAGTTTCTGCAGAAATTAGGCTACGAAACCCCTGACCTAGGTTTGGGATAAAAAAAAAACAAGTACCTGGTTAGGCATTATAAAAGACAGTTTAAACAGTAAATAAATGTACGTAAATGCAGGAAGTGAAATTGTTACGAAGGTGACGTGACTACCAAAAGTTATGTAAAAAATGTAATTTACGTGAAAAAAAAACGTAATTTTCAAAACGTGATCCAAGGAAGTTATGTAAGACAGGACACAAACCCTGTTGTATGTCTATAGGACAGTCTAAAGCAGGGGTCGGTTGCCTTACATCAGCCTAAGAACAAAAGAGCCATTGTTGGCCAAAAGAAGAGGTAAAATGTCAGAATGGAGCCACATACTTTATTTTCAGCTATACAATGAAGATAAAACAGCCTACTAAATCTAAACTAGCCTATCAACATTATTAATAGGTCATAATTAGCATTTCTTGATGTGATTTTGTCAGAATGCAGCAACTGAAAACTAGTCGAAGTTGGCAAAATTTGGAGTTTAATGCTGCACATTTTCGTCAACGTGTAGTTGACTTTTTAGACTTTTTAGATACAAATACAAATACAAATTGCTGTGGGCCTACACCAGTGATAAATGAACATTAAAAATGTAAAGAAATAACCTTTTCATTTCGTATAATTTTGTTCTCACAGCCACAGGGAGCCACTGCAAATGACCTAAAGAGCCACATGTGGCTCTGGAGCCTCAGGTTGCCTACCCCTGGTCTAAAGCGTAAATATGAGTCGTATTTTGCTGACTGTGCAAAGACTCTATATTGGTGTTTTTGAGGGGAGACCAGTCCGGCAAGAATAGCTGCCTTGGTGAAAACAATTGTGTCAAATCTCTACCGGTGGACCCATTTCTTCCTTTCCATGGTATATATATCCCATCGTATTTCTCAACCCTAATTATCCACAAAGCCAAAGCAGTTCTTTTTTTTTCTAAGTAACCTTATATTGCTTTTCAAAGGGTTTTTCAAAGACGTTTAATGTCAATGCAAATCTCACTAAAAGTTCATCTGTTTCCAACAAAATTATCATGCATCACGCAACACTGTTGACGGCCTGATCTTGATTCCCATGGCATTTTCAAATTGCGTTGTAAACATTATTATTAACATTAAAGGGCAGCCATTTAACACATAGAATAACAATCTTGCAGGAGATGTCTTGCTATCCGAGTTTGGAAGAACAATGTGTATATCCTCTGCTGTATGCACCTGCACCACTACTATATGTGCATACGTCAGTGTTAGTATACAGTACAGTGTGTTCACGTACAATGTGCTCTCCCAGATGGGTGCACAACAGGGGGCTGCCTGAGGTCTATCACCTGGTAGTGAAATGCTAATCATGAACATAAATAAGTCCCATACTCATGCTGCACATGCACATATTCCCACTTTGATTACAACATCTGCCCGTCTTGCTAAGCAGGAATTTAATGGAGACGTCTTTTTTTCTATCCTCCCTTTTTCCGTATGAATTCACAAAGAAGCCAAGCATTACAATTCCCCCTGGTCAGCATTTGGTCTCTCTGGTTGGATTTCTTTCCTCCTCTGCTGTTATGCATGAAAAATCCATTTTAATCATCTGGTATCCACCCTCATCCCTACATTTTCTTTTATCTCTTTCTCTCTCGCCCCTCCTCAGTTTTCTCTCTTTTCTCGCTGAAAGGAAATGTAAAGGATGAAGATGGATACCAGATCTTTCTCTCGCGCACACTAAGAATCCTTCCTCTTTCCTCAGAGTGGGGCTGCTGAGCCGAGAATGAAACTCTGCAGTGATGTAGTGTCCACTTTTCTTTTTCTCTAATATGAATGCATGAATGCATGAGGATTCACAGAAACTCGTGACCTCAGAAGTCCTGAGTGCTGGCTGTTAATAATTATGCTCTCTTCTAGGGGAGCTTGATCTGGTATTCCCTACTGTATCTCATACTTGAGGATGGGAGGATTCATCAAAGAGAATATGGTGCTGTTGTGGAAGGGTTTCTACTGTTATGGAACTCGACTAAAATAGTATTTGGGGCTCCCCTGTTCAGTTAAATCAGTGGCGTATTCAGGGCACAGCATTGTTCTAAGATACAAGACTTTGCAATGAAAATAAATGTGTCTAACTCCCATTGCATTTCGACATGTTGTTTTTTTTCCAGGCAGCTCGGTATGAGCACCAGTGTGAGTTTATCAGGGTATAAACTGTCTCATTGGCTCAGACACACCATGACATTTAATCCCTCCTAGCAAACGTTGACTTTCTGACACACCCTGCTGTCACCCCTGACCCCTACAATCTTCACACTCTAGCAGCATATGCTTGAGTGACCCTGACAATGGTTCGCCCCCATGTATAACAGCATGACTCATGCCTGTTTCTGTTGTCCGCTAATGTTGCACCAGCAGCCAACTTAACCAGGGACTGCCCTGTGGGCCCTATCATGCTGTGACGCTGTTGTTTTGGCCCCCTCGCTGGCTCGCAGTGATCGCTTCTCTTTGGCCGGCTTGGAGCCCTCTGGCCAGCATCAGACTTCGGCGCTGCTCGTTAGCTTAACAATCATGTCCGGGAAGCTCGCTGCGTTTGCCCCAGGGGCCAGCATCGGTTGGGAATGATTGTGAGTGACAAGGGGGACGTCAGCTGGACCGCACATTGGTTTTGTTCCATTCAGAGTGCAGGAGAAACAAACACTGTAGTGTTTTTACTTTGCAGCACATTCAGTTTGTTGAGTTTCCTTTTATTTTAAGCACCTGAGGCTTCCAAGAAATCGGTCGTCTCAGAGATTTCTACAGTCGGAGAAAACATTTATCATCTATCATTTCCTGATTGTAATGATAGAAATGTTGTCATCCTTGACTGATGAGCAGCTTTACTCTCTGAAGTTGTTTTGATTAGGGTTTAGACATAATGATTATACAACTGTGCTCAAGTACTCGCCGCTGCAACAGCAACCGCACAGCCTGAATAGAGACTGATGGCAACAACCTGCAGCCATTGGCTGACGGCTCGTGTTCCATTGATCCGATTGCATTAATCAAGGTTGTTTACAGAGAGAACACAGCCACCAATGATGGATGACTGCTGGTAATTACGCAACAGGCCGCAAACATCACACCTCTCATTTATGGTGTGCTGACACAGTCAATGAAGAGAATCCACAATCTCGGCTATTTTGTTTTACTCTAGTTAAGAAATCTCCCTCTTCAGAAAGAAGATAAAGTGTTAGTCTGAGAGATGAAGAGAGAGAGAGGAAGCTTCTGTTTAGGTGATCACAGCCCTTTGCCCTGATGATCACCAAGACAAAGTGAGAGGGCGCAAGTGGCAGGATGAGAATTAATTGCATTTTAATAATCGCCAGCTCTTTTATTAATGAGCCCTGCGTCCCCCCTTTGTTGTTCTAGCAATGAGTGGCTCTCTCTGCCAGTGGCTGAATTAAAGGCTTAGCGGCTCATTTAACCCTGGACCGCTAGCTCCAGGCTTTCTTGTTTGCAGTGTTACCTGGGCTCCACTTCACTGTCAGCAACACAACACATGGAGCCAGGTGCCTCATCAATATGTGGTATTTGAGGCAGCCATTGTTCTGGCGCCACACCAACGGTGTTATAATCTGGGCGTTAAGCCAGATTCTGTAAGTTAAAGTTTTAATTTTAGAGCCGTAGTTGTGATCTCAGCAAGCTGTTGGACCTCTTCAACCCACCCTCGAGACAAGCATATGACAGTGGACTCGCATCCCAAACTTTGCTGTTTTTTACCTCAAGTGTTGTTGTTACTGTGGCGCACTTTGCCCTTACAATCTAATAGGTCCCTGGCTGCACTTTTACCACCTTCTGCCCAGAGCTTTTTTTGTTGCTTGGCTCGCCCAAAACCAGAGCAGCCTATATATCTTTCGCCCCCCCATTGTTAGTGGTATTATAGCCAAATGGCTCCTGCTATGTGGGCAGCAGTGGCCCTTGCTCTCCTGCGGCCTGTAGCAGCCAAGTCAAATAAATATTACATGGGCCCTATTCTAAAGGGTAGCCTTTCACATTCATTGGTGCTGTACTAAACTCTCTAACTTTTAAGATCTTACTTTAGCCAGCAGCCTCTGCTGCTGCTGCTCTGTTTTTCAATTTTCTGTTCTTCTTCTGTGGTTCTTCTCACCCCTCTTTACGTTCATCTATTTTCATGTCTTCCTCTTCTATCCTCCTATCTATCTTTGTATCAGCTTTAACTTCTCTGCTGGAAACTTTTATCCACTCTTTGCAGCAATATAGCAGCCTTTTCCTTTATATTTACTTCACACATGGTGTGATCAAAAGTCTCTCTATCCAATTTCATGTGGCTGGAGACAAAAAGCCCATGAAAAAAACAATTTAATAAAAAAGTAACAGGAGTAAATGGGAAAACAATTCTCCAGTGGGCCGTGTGTATGTTCTTGCCAAGCAGGCCCATCAATTGATGGGATTTTTTTTCTCCATCTAAACTACATAATTTCGCTCACAACTGGGAAGGGGACAATCATATTTCGCCAGACTGTACTATATCATCCAGCCGAGCAGCTGGTAGAATGCACTCGTGCCCCAGCCAGTCAGAAAAGAGCAACTGCCCCCAGAAGTGGAGTGGAATTTCTAATATTAGATCTGTAATAAACAAATCATCAGTGCTAATGGTGTAAGAAAGCCATTGTCTTTTGCTGTCACATTTCTTTATTCACCAGCCACAATGGCCCTTGCTCGACTCCAGAGCTGCCTAAAAGTGCAGAGAGTACAGAAGGTGGCTTAATGGAAGTGACTAGACTCCTCCGGCATTCTGCTATTTCAGTCTGCCCAGCTGCCAACGAGGTGGATGTCTCCCTCATTATGTTGTTGTTTACAGAATCCTCCTTCTACCCTCTTATCACTGATTACCTTCACCTCGGTGCCATGACATTGAGCACGCCCACAACTGGCAGGCCTTCATTTCAGCTTCTGAAGCCATGTGAGGGATGATTTCCTCTTTGTTGTCACATCCCCGACCACGCATGTATTATTTAATCCTTTGGCTGGAACTTTTGACACAACTATTAACCCCCACCAGCCACAGCCTTTGACTTCAGCCATGAATCATGTCAACATGGCGTGGTGCATTGAATGAGGGATTCATGACTGCTGTCTTAATCAAAATCAACCCCGCTGTCAGTCTCTCAGGCTGACAATTTGTTCTAATGTTGGTGTAATAAGGGCCTGTCATTGGCAGGATATAAATAGCCTGTTCCACTTATGTAAATATGGTTTTGATAAGCATTTCCGCAACCCCATAAGTCGTTGCATCAAACCGTTAGAGGGGAAGACGAAACAACAGCAATCTGAGATGTGAAACAGGACTTCATGTAACATTTGTTGCACAATCTCCAGTTGTCGTTGGTTATCGTTGGCCAGGTTGTTCCAATCTACCTCCTCAACTGGTTACGACTTATTTGTCCAACCGACTTTGATGACATCCAGCTGCAACACCGTCAGCTTTTGAGAAGACATTCGATTTTACAGTCCGTCTGACCGGATATTTGATTCCTTCATTCCCAGTATCTATAGCGTAAATGCAAACATGCAGGTTTTCTCCACTTGCACCTACTGTTTGTGAACTCTTTGTGTGTGTGTGTATGGGTGTATGAGTAGGCACGTGCAGCATTCCAGGTGTGCTGTTTGTGATTTGATTTCCCTCCCCACTTTACTACAGGCAAAGGACCTGAGACGCTGTTCGCGGGGCAGAAGCTGAACGACAACGAGTGGCACACGGTGAAGGTGGTGCGAAGAGGCAAGAGCCTGCAGCTGTCTGTGGATAATGTCACAGTGGAAGGTTGGTTGTGTTCGCTACACGGTGGGATTAATTAGGGGTGAGAGGCAGTAAATGAGACCATAGTGAGTGTGAAGATTTAGTCACAAATCTACATGTATTACTCCACAGAAAGTCAACTGGTTTGCCATTTGTCATTAAAACAACTCATTGGAAAGCGGAAGGTGGTTTATTATTATGAAAATGAATCAGACATGGAGGTGGCATATTCTTGGTTCCCTTATTATTAAACTGATATTTAGGGAGAGTGGTTACAGAGCTATAAAAAAACATTTATTGGCAATTATAATCCTTAACCCTCCGAGACCCGTGAGGGTGCTGTAGTGGGCTTATTTACGGCTACAGAAAAGATAATTGTATCATATGTTTGGATCTATGGAGTCTATTGCTACCAAACATGTTGAAATGTCTTGTCGAGGAGTGAGTGAAATAAGGCTCCAGGTTAGGCAAAATTTAAGCAAGGGAAAAACTAGCATGGGAATTTTCAAAGCGCCCAATTAACATCTGACCTCAAGATGTACGAATTAATGTTTCCGAGACCTGCCACTTTATGCTAATCCCATGCAGTTTACAAAAATACATGAAGTCTATGGCATGCAGTATTAATCTTAGTTAAATTAAAATAAATGAATATTGACTTTATGATGTTTGAAGCATGAATGCAGCCGAGGAAAGTAAAAAGCAAACGTTATGCTATATATGACTTAAACGTCTTTACCGCGATGCATTTTTAGCCAGTTGTTAGCAACCGCCTTTTTAAGAACATGTAAAAAATATAACATATTTTATGTCGGACAACAAAACACGAACATCTCTTCAGCTTGTGTTAACCACGGACCTTATTTCAGCCATCGAACCAAAAACCCATTCAGAATCTGCATTGAGTTTGAGAGAATAGACCCCAGGGCGCTAAAATGCTAACTTACTTCTGGGTTTAAGAACGTATTCCTGTATCCCCTATATAAGCTTTTTCATTGTAGTGAGAGCATTTTTTTTAAACTTGACCTTGCTGTAAACAAAAAAAAGACCTTTTCTGACCTCTTGGATAACACACGGCCTCATGAAAGTTTACAACTGCAAACTAGAGCCCTTGGACACACCTCACCAAATCACAATGTTTCTTTTACATTTTTGACAAGAATAACTTGACACACAGTGCTGAGCAGCATTACAAATTAATCTTCAGGTCCTGAACTTTCATATGGTGTCCACTTCTATGTGGCATTTATTGTCAACCATCTCCCCCTAAAAATCCTCTGCCAGCCCCCCAAAATAACAACAAAACAAATGGCTCTATGTGGGTCTCAGAGGGCTTATTTGAGTCTATATTACATTACATTACATTACATGTCATTTAGCAGATGCTTTTCTTTGTCCAAAGCCAATAAGTGCATTAGAATCTAAGCTCAAAGTTCCAATTACTAATAATTCAAAACTTTTGACGACAACCTCTGTTTAAGTATAAGTGGAATATTTAGCTTAAATTTTATTCACCATATTCTACACACTATTATGATGTGCACTGATTCTAGATTGCACCTGCAAAATATTAGGAAATGAATTGTATACAGTAGTGTTCAAAATAATAGCAGTGCAATGTGACCAACCAGATTAATCCAGGCTTTCAGTATATACTCTCTCTCTCTCTATATATATATATATCTTACCCAGCTTGACTTAGCATGTCTCATCTTAGAAACTGTGAATTGTGAACAAGTAACGTGCATCTCCAGTAAACCCATATGTTTAGAAAAAAGAGCTGAAAGGATTATGGATACATATGTATTCATTTAGACTTGGCACCAAACAGAAATTAAAGTGGAAGATGTTTTTCAAGCGTATACTGACTGTGAGTGAGCAGCTGTTTACAAAGTATGTAGGTACAGGTTCTGCCAACTTCTAAGAAAATAGCAAGAGAAGGATGAAAGGTCAAGAGACGAGGTGGAGTCACGGGCACTCACAGTATTGTGGCCTCAGGCGAAAGGACGGCAAGGCAAAGGATGAGGGAAGAGGTGAGAAAGAGGTGTGCGCTAGATGAAGGAAAGAGAGTGGGCACGCTGAGGCTAGAAGCAAAGACTGACCCTGTGAAGTTCTGACTGGTTCACAAACTGGTTCACGGGAAAGAAAAAAACAGATGAAGCAGCCAGGGAGTCCTCACAGGGTTGGCCAGGCTTCAGCAGGAAAGGCATTTTAATCGGCAGCTTGCCAAGCTCATTACTCCACATCTCCCAGTAAACACAATATAAATTGTGGCATGTAGAACAGTAACAGGAGATTTTCCGCAATATTATGCTTGGATAATTTCCTTCACAGCAGGTTAGACAAATAGGCTCAACCTTTGTGAACCTATACAATAAAACCATGTATGCCACACACTGTTTTGGCAAGCAACTAAAATCAATTTAGGATCTAATAAGCATAATAAAGATATGCCAAAACAATACAATATGTGCTTATGACTAAATTACTATAACAGATTCAGTAAATTAAAGTTGCAATGCATTGCTCTATAGTTAAATGTAATATGAATACATTTTAATATTTCCATGACTATATTAAGCTTGGCGTGCAATTTTTCACAGGAAGTATGAATCTGTAGAAGAACATATGGTGCGTTAAAACGTGTTTTTGCATAGAATAATCCTTTCAGTGTTAAAATGTGACATAATCCTTAACATTTTCTCAGGATGCTGTCAAAAGGAGAACATTGCAGTGAGTGTGTGCTGTTTTTTCTCCACCACTTCAGGCCAGATGACTGGTGCCCACACACGTCTTGAGTTCCACAACATTGAAACCGGCATCATGACCGAGCGGCGCATGATATCCGTGGTGCCCTCGAACTTCATCGGCCATCTCCAGGGCCTCAGCTTCAACGGGGTGCCCTATCTAGACCAGTGCAAAAACGGGGACATCTCCTACTGCGAACTGAACGCCCGCTTCGGCATGCGCCACATCATTGCAGATCCGGTGACGTTTCGAACGAAAGGCAGCTACTTAGCGTTAGCCACTTTGCAAGCTTACGCCTCCATGCACCTCTTCTTTCAGTTTAAAACCACCACGCCCGACGGCCTGATGCTCTTCAATTCTGGAGACGGGAGTGACTTCATTGTCGTGGAACTGGTGAAAGGGTGAGTCACGTGTGATTTCACTTAATTGATTAACAATAAAGGCTAAAGACGCTAACATTAGCATTAGCGTAGCATTTTATGATTTTACCCCCAGAACCCTTTTGTCTACTTTCACAAAACAAATGCTGGTTTTCTCCAATTACTTTTGTGTTTCACTTTCGTGATGACTCACGAGGTGCAGTTAGTAAGATTTTGTGGTATCTAGCGGTGAGGTGGCACATTGCAACCAATTGTGTACCCCCTTTTTGGAGCCGGTAGCCGTGTTTCCATCGAAGGCAAATCGAATTTTGAAGTGAAATTTTGAAATGTTGCATTAAAGAAAATGCAAGTTTGTGATGTTACCATCAACTGGTTTAGAGCAAATAAACAAAGCTGCATAAACATGGTTTGGTCAGAAGATGGCAGTGTAATGTAATGCTGTTGGCTAATCCATCAGAAAACAGTAGAAGAAGAAGAGATTGAGCAAGAGAAAGAAAATAATAAACATAGCTTGCTATTTTTCAGACAAGTTTGGCCGCCCATGAGAGAAAATGACGAGAAAGTTTTCAGGAATTATATTCAATTTGGCAACTTATAATTGTTCTTTCATGTCAGAGGAAACCGCTGAGTATTCATGTGAGTCAAATGTTGAATATGTCAGAACTAATTTCGCAAAAAGTGTCACAACTATTTTTCAAAAAGACAATTTTTTTTAATTTTGGTTTTTCCCATCAAGCTTTTCTCATGCAAATCTTCAAAATGTGCATCGAAATTTGTTGATGGAAACACGGTAAGTGTTTAGTTTGTTCATTCTGGACTACTATAGAAACACAGCAGTACAAGCAAACCAATTTCCTGTTTTCAAAGCTTTAGAGTTTTTTTAGCTTCAGGTGATTAAACAGTAATGCAAACATTATTAGGATTATTAAATTTAATTCCTGTCAGCAATCTGCCAAGAGTAAACCATATAAACCCTACACAGTGGACCTTAGAGTCATTTCTCAGTTTGGCTTTTACTTTTTCTGTAATCTGCCATTGACAAAAAAAACATTAAAGTTCTGTTTATGCCTAAAGTCACTTTGTGAAGCGATCCAGCCCATTTCCTTCTCAATCCAACCCAGTTTCACACTGTGTAAAATACAGTGATGGCTCGGTTGAATCGTCCACGCAAATCAAGAAAAAGATCCTGAACTATTTTTCTTTTTAAATGCATACCACACATTAAAATGCAGCTTTTTTTCTACATGAATCAGGGTTGGCTGGATGAAAGTGACTTTAATGCATGTAATAATAATGAGTCGTCTTAAAAGCTCTGCTGAAAGCCGCACCTATAACTGGGAAAAGTGTAGAAACATTCACGTGTCTTGAAAACATGTCTCTTGGGTGTTTATTTTACAATCCATTAACTGATAACTGTGAATTCAATGCATTTCTCGTACCGGCAAAGTATTTTTTAGAGGATAGAAGCTCGCCCAAACCAGAAATAAACTGGTTAGAACTGTGAATTGTATCACCCAAAAAGCTGTTCATAATTAGAGTATCAGAAAGAGGCTTTTCCTTGCGTATCTCTCTTCCTCTTGTGCTCCTATAGTCAGCACTGTTACAACACAAAAGCCTGAGCCGCCTCTGCCACACAAAGACAAGAGGCTACATAAAGGAATGGGAATCGAGGTAGAAAAAAACCCACATACCTTGAATGAGACAGCCACAATAGCCTTAACCCAAAACACAAAAGACAGCCATATTTGTGTGAAGGGGGAAACTGTGCCATGTCGTCTGCCTTTGGGCGAACTGGGGCTTTTAGACGAAAACAGGTTTCTATATTTACATGTCAAACCAGTGAGTAAACAAAAAGATAAATCCCAAGCCTCGTGCTGCCACGTAACTGGTTATGTTATTTACTTGGAAAATATATTCCTAGATAGACAGGATGGAGACATTAGAGACACTTCATCTTGGTAATTGGAGACTGTGATCTATCATCAGCGTCTGTCGATAAAAGAAAACATGTTGTAATGAGAAAAAACACATTCTAACTATGATTGTTGATTGTCCCTATTTCCAGGAATTAGATTTCTAATAATGGCAACACAAACACACTCACTGATCTCTTTCTTGACAGATACGTCCACTACGTCTTTGATCTCGGCAACGGGCCGTCGCTGATGAAGGGCAACTCAGACAAGCCGCTCAATGACAACCAGTGGCACAACGTGGTGGTGTCCCGGGACGCCAACAACGTACATACGCTCAAGATCGACTCACGCACCGTAACGCAGCACTCCAATGGAGCACGCAACCTGGACCTCAAAGGTAAGAGCAGGCTCTGAGTGATACATTCTTCCTGGAAACATTACCACTGACAGGAAATAACTATTCCTGTGTCATCCTTGGTCTGTCCCTTAAGTGTTGTTGGAAGGTGGCCATGAACAAATGCCAGCTCAAATCCATCTAAATTAGACTCGCTTTCTGGATGGCCATTCAAATGGGTCCATTGTCTATCAGTGTTTTTTTTTTAATAACTGAGGAATTCTCACTTCCTGTGAAAACTTGACGAAAACACAATTATCATTACAAAAGAGTATAATTATCTTTGCTGTAAATACCCATAGCACAATTCTACCTTTTTTTTGTTAGGTGTTCATTTTCCTATCATAAAAAATGACTCAGAAAATCCCCGGCTTACAAGAATTTGCATGCGCTCGCTTGAACATGTGCACTGCTCTTTCTGTTTTGGTTTGTTTTTCCAGAAATGTTGGACATTTCAGTGCAAGGTTCTCGGGATAAACAGAGAAAACGAAATGACGCTGCCAAGTGTAAAATGTGCTTGCCAAACAAGAGTGGACAGGGGGTGAAATAAAAACTTAAGGAAAGCCTGGCAGCATCTGTGCTAGCCTATCCCCTTCACCTTTCAGCAGATGGTTGTTTTTACAGGAACAGGGCATTATAAGAGCAATATCCTTTACCAATTGGTGTCCCAGTATGACCTAAATCCAACATTCCAGACCAAGGTGAAGTAAAAAAATCACACTAGAAACAATAACAGCTTATCACTATATCCTCCTTTTGCTCTTTTTTTGTTTTCGCTTTCTTCCACTGCCACATCGGGTGCACTTGACTTTTCGCCGCAATATGATGACTATGTTTTGATGGAGACACCTTTACTTCTTGGACTTTAAAATACCCTGCCCTCGTGAATCATCTTGAAATAATAGCCATTGTTACAAGGCACTTAAATGTGAATACGTATCTTTGGTCTGCTGGGAGACTGGGACTGGAAGCTCAGGTAATTGTACGCTTTAGACCTCAGAAGTCAGGTTTTCAGATGTGTTATTTAGATGCTTGAGAGCGGCTGCCTGTGGAGCAGAAGACTGACAGCAGGAGAATAAAAGCAGAAAGTCAAAGAGAAAGAAACACTTGGAAGAAAGACCCAAGGAATTGATGGTGGACAACGTGGAGCAATGGTCGTGTCGTCAACACCGAACGCCGAACTCTTTCAACTGTCTGTCTGTCTGTGGTGATATTAAGATTAGCTCTGGATGATTCACTTTGATTTTTGTCTGTGACATGCCCCGGAGTTTGCAGTGCTCTTGAGGCTACTGCGGGTTGTTGTGTAAGACACATCAGAAGTCAGGGTGAACCCCCGGGGGCCACTGAAGGATGCGACGAGTCAAAAGATCAAAAGGGGCCCCGAGCTTCTTCTTTTTTTTGGGTAGACATGATTTATTGAAATACTTTTTTGGGGGTTTGTCCTTTTGGGTATGCATAAGGCAATTATAAAGGATAATCGTAGGACGGAGGAGGTTTATAGAGAAATGGCACTATGCCAGTGTCCTCAGTCTGGGTTACAGACAAGGGTACCAAACACAGAACGAGCTTTCATAAGCCGGAGACACACAGAATGTAAAATTAGATACAGTGGTTTTAGCACATGTAATTAGCAGCTTGGTCTCACTAAATTTTAAAGTGAGATGCAAAATATTATGTCATTGTCACATATGCTTTGGAGGAGGAATGTAATCATTGCATTATTTGAGGAATCTGTAATTGCTAGATGTAATGAATGATTGCTTTTGATTTTTTTTGAGCCTCAGTGCATTACTTATAAATCAGTGTGATTTATAGATAAAACTATTCTCCTGTGCATCCATGCACGTATCTACTGTGGGGATCTCTTACAGTAAATGTAGTCATTGATTTCCAATTAGGAGGGTTTTCTTTTTGATCGATTGCTTCTGTCTAAGCCGTGGCAAAGTCTGCTGCCAGTCAACTCTCAAACAATCAATTTCAGTCAGTTTTTAAGGGAGTGAGCTGTTTTTTTTGCATCTTAACCAGGACCATTATCCCATCTCCGTCTTCAAATACTCCTACCATATGCAAACATGCTGCAATGTGTCCTTTCTAATCAAGCAGAAGTGCTTCATAACAACACCTCCACGCAGAATGGATACACACCCTCAGCTGTCATTATAGTTTACACAATGTAAACATAATCTGTTTTCCCATTATTGGGACAAGCAGTGTACTCCAAGCAAAACAACTGGCGTTCCCTCACCCGGCTTTGGTGATTAATCGAAAATTGTACCTCTGTATTATAAAACATCGCCAACCAAGCGTGCGCCAACAAGATCCCTCAGCTGTCCGCCACGGAGCCATGCAGCGACAATGGTTCCATTTGCATATTCTATCGTACAGACATCCATTGAGTGATTTGTCTCCCAAATGAAACAGCAGGCAGCCGTTTTAGCTTTTCAGCGCCCAATCAACACAGTATACATGGCTGGGGAGTAGCCCTCCATCTGCGGCGTTATCTGTGAGCCACTGTTTAGAAACTTATTCATTTTCAGGGGTCCTCTTCTTTATGTGAACAACTCTCTCCTGCAGGGGATGCTGGGACAAATAATAGTTGTAAATCTTACTTCAGAGGACTTCAGTAGGGTGAAGATGTCTCTATCCTCAATTCCCTCATCTAATTGGGCATTCAGACCCTGCTCTGTAGTGCTGTGACCATTCCCCTGCCAACATATCATACACAGCCCTAACTCTGTAGTGCAGTAAAACACGAGAGCAAAGCACCAGACCCAAACATATGCGCAAAGGAAGCCAGTCTCCTGACAAATACATGAACATATGTTCTATTAAACATGATAGTCAGATTCGTCCCTCTTATATTTGCGCACACAGTATGCTACGTACGCCTTTTTGACTGTTCAGCAGTCACACACAAAGTGTTTGCAAATCAAACACAGAAGAAATGGCAACAATGAGCCATTTCGCACAATCTCTTTGCTCTGTTTTTAACACCATTTCTGCCTGCATTTCAAAGAAAAAAACCCAATTTTCCAAGCTTTATCTGTGTAATTGCCCAGAGAAAATGGGGAGAATGGGTTTTGTGCTCTCTGTCTTCCTTCTCTTTGTTTTTGGACAGGCAAAAAATCTTCAAGGCATCCCTCTTTGTCAGCTAAAGTATGGCGAGGGAACAACACACACAGTCCCCGAGGATAGCATTGAGTGGATCTAGTTCAGTATAGTGAATGCCAGTCTCAGAAGAAGACATGTTACACCATACAGAGGACGCTGCTTCGTCATCTTGTTGACAGCCTGCAAGAACACAGTGATAGCAAGTTATTGCCGTATTGACAGAAAATAGCATTGATTGTACAGTTCAACGCAGTTTAAAATGATCCTTATCAAATTAACCAGAAAAGCTTTTGTAATAAGATGGCAAAACATGGCAAAATGTGGCAAAACGTGGCAAAACGAGGCTAAAATTCCATCAATCCATTTTGAACTTGGAGTGTGTGTTTGGTAATTTGGAAATAGAAAGCTTCACACACATGAACAGCGCTCTGACTGCAGCCTTAGCTGACTAAAATTCAGTGTTATGCTTAAACAGGAGTGAAGGGAGAGAGTGTTCCTTGGTCCGTATATGTACTGTATGTTTCACCAGCATAGTACATCATTATTAAACTAGGACGGCCTGTTCAGGTCAATTTGTTCTCACTTCGGTCGGAACAAATTTCTTTGGCCGCTCTGTCACTTACAGGGCAGTAATACTAGAGCGTCTCCTATTAAAATTGTCACAGAAGAAATAAAAAGAGCATTTCTAAAACTCAGAATAGGCATGCCAAACTGATTGGCATCTGCCATGTTGTTCCTGTCACGTACGGAACTAGAATGGCCCTCAGAGACCTCACACCCCCGCCAAGACCTATGGTGTATTCAAGTGCTCCTCAGGTGGTCCCATCTGTTGTACTCACGATTGTTGGCATGTTCATGAGGTTTAAGTCATAATCTGGCAACGATATGTTGTTAGCAAAGAGCAAAGGAAACTAGTCATCAAGTGAGCCATGTAAATTGGGTGAGAAATCATTTTTAATAATATTATGACACCGCATGATTGCACAGATCTTGCAATATTAATGAAAGTGACAATTAATTAATTAATCCGCCCTGTGGTTTGGATCCACTCCAAAATTTAATGGGTTCTTCTTTGCCTTTATCACACCCTTCAACCAATTTCATGAGAATTGATCCCTGGGGCCTTATTCAGAAAACATCTTAAGGCTGCAAGTATCTCCTAACCTGCTGATTAAGGAGTAGCTCTTTAAAAAAAAAACGGTGTGTCAGTCTATGATAAAGGGCTTAATTTTGGTCTAAGAACATTTGTGTTTTATTGCGAAAAGCCAGAAATTGCCAAGAGGGCAGTCCTAAAAATGTCAAATGCTGCCTGCAATCCAATATTTTAGAAACCTTTAATGATATAGAGATTTTAAAAAAGGAATCACCTTAGCCGTGATGTACGATGGTCATAGTAGAGCGGGTCAAGAATAAAGTCACTCCACCAACCAACATAAACATACCATTAACACCAGAGTTGTCTTAATCATAGGCAAAATGCAAAAGCTGTTCTTACATCCATTTTGGTGTTCGCTGGCACCTTTTACTGTCAGCCATGGTTACTGTAGTCTGATAATTACCAGGCGTGTTACGGTATATGGATACCAGCTAATTGTTAACAAGTTGCCAGACATACTAGACAGTGGCTTATATTAGGGCGCTTTCACAATCCAAAATTTAATCAGTTTCTATCAAACCCTGGTGCAGATAAGTTATTTGTTATGGTTCGTTTGATTGCGTGTGAACGCTCCAATCATACTCTGGTGCGGACCAAAACAACCGGTCCACGACCACTTACGAGAGGGTGACCTCGGTGCGTTCCCAACGAACCCTAGTTCTGTTCGATTGCACTGTGAATGTAGTCTGACCCAATTAAAGGAAATTTACCAAAATGCAGTGGATTGTGGGCTCCTAATGAAATCGTGAGGTCCCATCATAGAATAAAGATGAAATAGTTTCACTTTATAGGCTACCACTGAGCGATGGCTAATTTCTCATTGCAGAATTATCAACGTATTGCTCAAAATGATGTAATATTGAACGTTGTGGTAGAAGCAGATTGTGGAAGAAGTGCATCAAGGCTAGTCCTCTCTAATAATACAGGTGTCTGATCGCAGCACGTCAGACATAATGGATCAACACATTATTTACGACAAGGAACGTCAACAGGAGCTCGTTTTGTGTTTGGTTGGAACACCAGAGCAGAAAGTAAAAGTATCATTTCACTCTGATTCAGACTAACCTAGGGTTGTGAAAGTGCATGTAGTCTTTGTTTTGTGTTAAATCGGTGACGCAACATTCTACATACTGTTTCATACTACAGTACTTCTATCATGAATTCACTGACCCTTAACAGCCAATCAAAGTTTCATGAAACATCCCTGGGATCAACTTTCTCTTATCTTAATAGTTCTATCAGTTCCTGAGTAATAGTTGGTCTTGGCTTTGAATACAGCCCCAGTAGTTTAAAAAATCTGCAGGATTTCATTTTTATTTTGGGATCGTATGACTGCCTAAGAGTTTCACCGATTGGGACCCTACATAGTATAAATTGTTTTTGGGTAACAACACCCCTCCACAGATGCTGTTTTGCTCCAGTAACAATCTAGTTAATTATCACTGAATAAGTTCAAAAGTGATGAAGGGTTTTCCTTCACAAAGGCCCCCCCCCCCCCCCCCCTCCATCTCTGTAGAAAAGTTCCAAACAGCCTGTTATTTGATACTTTAGCTGTTTCAGGAGTTCCATTTTATATTTTGCCACATGAACCTTAAGGGCCATTGGTTTAATTCTTCCACATCTATGGTGTGAAACATTTCACTTGTTAACTAATGTGCAATACAAATACAATTTTTTTTCAGCATGTTTTATGCTTGCCAGGTGTTACTTGTAGCATTTTAACATTAGTAATTACCATGTTTGTTTCCAGGCTTCAGTATAATTAGTGAAAATAAACAAGACGGTCACCCAGAAGACAAGCTGCCTCCTCTAGGGAAGGTAGCAGGGACAATTAGCAGCATCCTCTTTGTGCCAGAAAGCAATAGGGTTTTATATGATACGTCTTAATTTTGAGTAACTGGTAATACCACTTTGGTTGGACAGAGGCTAGTTGTCTTCATTTGTTTATGCTAATCATGCCAAGGTATCACAATTAATTTAACAATGATATATTGATCATTAATTCATTAGTGCGACACATAACACCAAACCAAGGACACTTTATGTTAATAAGTGAGTGTCCTCTGACTGAAGCCTTTGAGAATATGTGTCCTTTGCTGCATCCTCTAACATCTTTTATCAATTGATGGCAGTGCTGTACCAAAGCATAGCACTTCACACTATTAGTCATTGTTGTATTATTAACACAGCAACACCAAAACTGTATGTTGCAGAACTAATTATCAATTTAAATTTCAGTTGTGTAGTTTGGGGAATATTTATTCATATGTTGGAAATCAGTGATTGATCTCTCCAAGGCCACAACCATAACATGCAAATTCTTAAAACTGGAG
Organism: Centropristis striata; assembly: GCF_030273125.1. Lineage (NCBI taxonomy): Eukaryota > Metazoa > Chordata > Actinopteri > Perciformes > Serranidae > Centropristis > Centropristis striata. The sequence continues at coordinate 26,664,769 of NC_081533.1, forward strand.
CAATGCATTATCAAAGTCAGACAAGCAAGCAAACAGAACAGAACACTGCATGTTTTAACGGCTGTCTGGTAGTCGTAGTGCTGTTTGGTTTGCATCTCACATTCTGCTCGTAAAGCTCAAGTTGAAGTGAACAGTGTTGGTCATGTGGAAGAGAAAGTAGACACAAATATCCATGGCCCTAAGGGGAATACTCTGCTTTACTATGCAAAGAACATGACAATGTCAAACATATTAATGTCATTATTAGATGCAGTGATGGTAAATGAGGAATAACAACAACAACAGTAGCATAAATCTAATGAAGAGTTTTTCAGGTTGATGAAATGCAGGGAGGAGGAATAATTTGGCGTGCAATATTCAGACAGTGCCTGTCCCTTCCTTTTGAAGATGCTTTCTAATGAGGCATACTTGCGTGGAATTGTAAAAAGATGGCATTGAATATGTTCCATTTTTCAACTAAAGCAGAACAAATTGAAACACAATATGGAGGAGAGGTTTGGCAAGGAAGACAGAGGAGGAGAAAAAGACAAACAGGTACATACTTTTTAACGAGCTCTGCTTTTGCCAGCGGTGAAATTGAGATTAGCCGTTTGATCACCCCAAAGCATTTATTTCTCCTTCTTTATGGTTGATATTGTAACTGATAAACCAAGCTTAATGAGATGCTTATCCAGTCCTGATTTAAAACACTTTCTGTGTTTACATCAACTACTTTATGACACCACATACATTGAAGAGAGACCCAGAGACAAAACTGATTAGCATAAAGCATAAACTGTATTTCAATAATTGTACCCCTGCAAAATAAAGAGTGATTGTTATACAGGTACCATGGATTTCTAAGAGAAAATAGCAGCAAGTGGAAGCTTTTATGTAAAGCAAATTTATGGAAATATTTTCGGAGGGAACATAATGTCTTTGCAGTAAAAACAGTGCAGAGGTACATATATTCAACCTCACCAGTACCTGCTGAGTCCATAGCCAGTAAACAACTTGAGTGGAGCAGCTTTAGGTTAAGTGCCTCGGTCAAAGGCAGCTCACCAGAGTGTGCTATATACATCTACAATCCCGACTCTCACAGCAAGTGTCTGTATGTCTGCAGTGAAAACAGTGATTTGTTAGGTTTCACAAACTTTTCACCTTAGTCATTGCCAGATGTTTATTTTCAAATACAATTTGTTGACACTTCAGATTTAAAGATTCTTATGCATAACTGGCCTCCCTTTCCACCACTCAGAAAATCAACCAATTAAGAAATCAGTCCGTCCATCCACCCATCCATCATCCATCCATCCATCCATCCATCCATCCATCATCCATCCATCCATCCATCCATCCATCCAACCAAACACTCAATTTGTACATCCATCCATACACCCACCAGCCAATCAGTCAAATCATCCATAGACCCATCTGCCAACCAACCGACCAACCAACCAACCACCCAACCAACTGCTTAATCAATTTGTACATCCATTCATACGCCCACCAATAGTGTTGGGACAATGAAGCTCCGTAAACCATTTGCTTTATTTGCGGAGCCCAAGAGATGACGCTCTTTGTTTAACAAGGGATGAAAAAACACTCAATTACCATTGCTGAAACCTTTTTTTTAAGCCAAGACCACCATCTAGTGGGGTCAAAAATAAAGCAAATGCTTCACGAAGCTTTGCTGTCCCAACACTACGCACCAGCCAATCAGCAGATCCATCCAAACACCCATCTGCCTACAAACCAACCAACAAACCAACCAACCAATCCATCATCCACCAACAAACCAATCACTCATTAATCCGTCCATTCATCATCCCATCTTTCAATCCATTCTACCTTCCTTCCGTTACTCCTTTGATTTTTTTAAATGTGAGGTGTGGCCAAATTCCAACCCCCTTTACCTTATTTTGAAGGTGATCTTTAATATATTTAATTTCAATGTTAATGTCTCTCTACAAGGGGGATTTTTCTTGTCTTATGGCAATAGTAAAAGCCTCTCTGGAGGTGCTTGGAACTCAGTGTCTTGCTCAAGGACACATAGTATTTCTTGTAGTAAAAAGGGTGATTGTACTCAGAGTCCAGGATAAAAGAAACATGACGTTAACCTCTTAGAACTATGACACAGCTGCTATTTGAATTTATAAAATCTCAACAATATATGCTTCCCACGGCCTACTGTTATCTGTCTAGCATTTGGCCTTGAAAGTGCCATTATAGGGGCAACTGGCTTGCTTCAGTTACTCACTGCAGAAGCCTCTGTCCTCTTGAGTATATTGTCACCAATGCATTAACATTTTAACTTATTCAAAGTGAGCCTTTGTCAGGGTGGACATAAAACATAATCTATTCATCCTGTGACAATATACATGCATTATTACATCCCGAGGGTTTTCCTGTCCTTCCATTGTACTGTGTGGAGAGGAAATGTCATTACCATAATGCCAGGGTCTACCCCATTATGTAAGAAGAATACATCTCTCTTCTGCCTCTCTTTTGCTGCTTATTATCGCCCTCCTACATAACACCACGTCTGTGTGAATAGCCTTTAAAATCGGCGTCTCTGGAGCAACATTGCAGATCTATCGAGTGAAGGACAAGACGGAGATGTGATCATACAGATATGCTTTGTCCGACAGTGAAAATTGAAGTCCTATTCACTTCTACTTCAGCCACCATGGAAACAGCAGAGAAAGTAATTCAAATCCAGAGGCGAAATACTGCAACTGCGGTGCTGTTGAGCGCTGATTACATATCTTTCTTAAGAAAGTGTCTTGACCTCGCAATCTTTTGATGAGAATACAGTTGTAGCTAAAGGGGCTTTGAGTGTTAAAGTGCGTCAATGTCTTATTAAGCTGTCAAAAGTCTATGCCAAGCAGAAACTACTTCAGCGGAATGCTGAAACCATTGTGGATGCATTTAAACCTAAAGCTTCTCTAATGGCCACCAGCTACTGGCTTCATAAAAGCCCTGTATTGGATTCAGAAAAAATCCTTGAATGTCTCTGTTTCAGATACAGAGACAAACTTTCCTACAAGATTTCTACTGTGTTTTGGCAGGAAAAAAAGATATAAAGGTTTAAAGAGGTGGTAACCAAGGCTGGGACCATGTGCATTTCATTGACGTCTGAGCCCATCACTCTCGCACATTGTGGAACCACCTAGGTAACTTGCATGTTGCAAAAATGTGGCTTTTTCCTGACAAGAAAGTGTGTTTGTTTTACAGTTTATGAGTTAACAAAATGAGAGTCAGGCAAAGAAAAACAAACAACTTTAATATTCTGAATAAAGACTTCCAAGTTAGCCAATATAATATAGTTTCGTGTACAAAGATTTTTCTTGAAACACGGGTCGGTGTCTTGAAACTAACAGGGCAGAAAAACATCAAGAAAAGAACCCACTGGTAGACATTTTAAAACAGATTTATAGAAATTGTTTAGACTAATTGCATTGCATTTGTACAGGAAGATACTCGTGCTCCTGTGAGACTTGTTAGCTCAGAGTGTTGTGAGAACGATCAGTGAACCAGGTGTGGAAGCAAGGTGTCGGCAGCAATCTGAAGTGGGAAATGTCAGTTTGAGTACAAGTGTCTGTACTTGCTTTTACAACGTGTACTTTATTGAATTTCCTCTTTAGCACTGCTTCAGTTTGCACCAGGTGTAGGATTGTCAACGGCAGAGAGTGGAAGCGGCAATGTAATAAAGATCTGCCAAAGCTGCGCCTGAGCCATTTGCATAATAATAACTAAACAAATCACATGCAGCATAAATGGATTTGCAACTCACGTCACAAAGTATGAAAGTCTGTTTCTTCAAGCTCTTGGAAGCTTCGGGGAGTGTGAAGACAGTAAAAGCAGTTTGGGAGAGATGGAGAGTTCATCCACATTCATTTTTCATAATCTATATCATCATCAGCACAGTTGGTGCTATAATCACCGTTCTCATCTTACTCATTATCGATGTTTTCAGTCAACAACACATATCCTTAACTATTAATCAATCAATGTTTGATCACCGTTATCAGACATAGCACCTCAAATGAGCCATTTATTAAATATGTTATACAACTTTTTTTATTTTTTTAAAATAACTCTTAATTTAGACCAAAGTGAAGATGGATGGGTCGAACAAATGGTGGACTTTCACCAAGGAGAACATTTGGAGAACATTTGTGTCCCATGTGAAAACAAAGGTAACAAATTACTTTTTTACGTTACTTACATTTTTTGCATTACTTAAGTGGCACATGGTTTGTAAATTCCTTTTTTTTTTTTTTTTACATAACTTACTCTATTTATGTAACTTCTGTATCACCCGTGGCTCACGTCACCCTCGTAATTACTTCACTTCAGGCATTTACATACACTTTTGTACTGTTTAAACTATCTTTTATAACGCCTAACCAGGAAGTTTTTTGCCCTAAACCAAGGTCAGTGCTTTTGTAGCCTAAATTCACAGAAATTGCAGTCTTTTTTACAGCCATGAATCGTACATGTATGTATAAGTGCTTTTACTTAAAATGTATTCCAATACTTTAAATTCACATTGTTCACTTTTGTTTTCACATGGGACACAGACTCATCTGTTCTCCTGGGTGAAAGTCCTGGATGTCTTTGATCCAGCCACCCTACGTGCAACTTTTGTGCTTTATACTCCACTTCAGCATTGTTCATAATTACCATGGCCAATAGAGGGCTCCACTAACACCAAATGTAAACATGGGGGAGGGATTGGCGTATCTAATGCATGCATCATTTTGCATTGCATATAATTTGAAGGAGTAAAGTCGTGTTATTTGTATGCAGATTGAAGAGGTTGGGTTGAGTTGCATACTAACGTCAGGAAAACCAAATTCCGGACCACATGCCTGCTGGAACTAGCCTGGCTAATGCCAGACTATATCACAAATGAGATATAGTCTGGAGACCACCAATTCATTTTTCCGTAGAGGAGGCGTGGTTTACGATCGTCCAGAGCCGTTTATTGGGTGCTACGAATGTCTATCATAAGCGTCCGTACGTAGCTCTTAGCCAATAGTATCAACCATACCGGATGATGCTAGGCGATCAATGGCGAGACGACCACAGCGACAGGGGTCTCCCTAAACCCCATTAGCTTAGTCACTAACGGGGCTAGTTGGTAGATTAGGCTTTTGCCAAATCCTGTTGGAAGCAAGGCTAAAATAATAGGGAATGTAAAGCCAAACATTGTTCTTTTTTTAAAATAAACTTTCGCTCTAAACTACCCAGAATATTGTCTACAGCTAGATCGAAAGAGAGCTTCGTGTCTGCTGCTGCTGCTGCTGCAGCCATGTTGGGTCCGAAAGCAAACTACAAGCTTCCATCTGTCCAATGGTAAGCGTCATCGACTTGCCGTCCCTCTCGGTTCTGTTATTAGATACCAAAAGCAGGGATAAGAATCGGCCATGGACACCATGCCGCCTTGCAAGGCAGCATGGGTATACCCAGGCAATGCTGGAACATGTTCGATTGTGTAGATTTTTGTTGATAAGCTGGTACCGGTGATTTTTATGTCCAAAGTGCTGCTACAGTGCCATTACAGTCACTCCACTACAGCTTTATGCTAATGTGAAGGAAACCTGGAATCTTGCAGATATTGTTAATTTCTCCCCATTTTCAGATCTATCCTGTATGTTCAATTGTGTAGATTTTGATTTTGAAGCTGTACTAGGTGATCTTCTTATTCAGAAAGTGCACCTGCACTTCCATTACAATCAATCAACTCCTACATACAGTACAGCTACATACTACTGTTAGGGAAAACTGTAATCTCGCTGTTAAATATCTGCAATTTTGGATCCTATTCATGCTGGAACATGTTTCATTGTGTAGTACGTGAGCATAATAGATTATGTAATAGCATAATAGAGTCTATTCTGTCATTTAAGTTGGAGATCTTGCTGCTTAATTATAGTCACTTGTTGTGTAGTCAACTGAAAGTTATTTGTAAGCCAATATGGTAACAACTAATGTCATGTCATGGTGCAGATATAACTCCTAACGCCTTAATATATAAGCCCTTCACACAACCCTATAAAGCCTCACCTTGACTCCCAGACTTTGTTTCCTTTTTATTCATTTCCCTCCCATGTCCTTTTCTATCCCCTCTATTTTTCTGCTCAGTGTCAGTGCTCTCTCAATAAATGATGGGCTAGGTAGCTTGAGTGCTGCAATAGAGCAGTGTGTTTTAGCTTTTTTCTCCCACTGACCTGTCTTACATTACAATTTACTTTGGCATTACTCTGAGCTTTGGCCATTTTCCCACCCTCCCTCCCTTCTCCTGGCTCCTGCTTCTCTTTCATCAAAAAGCCAGCCTCCTCCAGCCAGAGGTGGAGCTCAGATAGAGACAGTGTTGCTTTGACGGAGTGTGTTTGTGTCTCATGCCTGTCTTATGTTTGTACAGCTTCTGTTCCAACCTATCTGCAGACTCAACGTATCAAATAGCTCCTCTGAATGAAATAAAACAGACAATAAATAAAATTGAAGAAAAATACAGGATAATACAAATTAATGATGAAATTATAGCCCCCTTTGTTGGATAGTTAATGGACCAAAACAAGCCGAAATTTTATAGTGAATCAATCATAATCAAAATTCAATTATCAAGCGAAAACTGCTCAACAAACAGATTTTGTTAGAGTGCTGGCACTTCTGAAGGAATTTTTGTCTCAGTTAAAATGAGGATGATATCCTATGAAATTAGAAGAACCATAAGAATCCGAAATAGGGCTATATTTTGCGAGGGAAAAATTGACATGGCCTTTTTTAAATGGTCCCTGACCTCTGACTTCAAGATATCTGAATGAAAATTGGATATATAGGTACCCATGAGCCTATCTCCTTTGAAGATATGCCCGATTTATGCTAATATCATGCAGTATGGGGGTTTTATGCTGCATTTTTTTCTCATGCAGTTTAATGTGTTGTCTTTGCCCATACTAAAGGTTTTTTTAAATTATTATTTCTGCATACTTGGGTCCCTAAACAGTCTTGGAATTGCATAAATTGGGTTTGACTCAATGAGCCCAATTTTAGTTCCTATGAATTGTATTAATTATAGTAATTAAGACATATAGACAGCTTTTAACTTGACATGTTGTGACCTCTAGGATAATCACAGCATCATGAAAGTGTACAACCACAAACTAGAGACCTAGGGCATTAAGAAGATTGATAGCATTTTAAAAAAATGTGGTTTCTGAGCAATTTCTTGTTATCCAAAAGCCTAGAAAATATAATTCTTGCAGAAATTTCTGAAAAGTTTTTGATATTATATCACAGCATTGATTTTTATTCGGTGTTCCTCAAGATATTGGTGTGTTAATGTGGTATTTTGGATGGACCTTTTTCTATTAATTATCCAGTGAATAGTTGCCTGAACAAAACACCCTGCTTTTTATAGATGTATGACTATAGCAACTTGTCACACAGTGATGAGCTGCATCTCAAATCAATCTTCATGTTCCAAGCTTTCAGATGATCTATACCACTTGTCTGTGATAATTGGTAAAGAATGTTTCTTTCTTGTGGGCATATGCAATTACATTTCACATATAGCAATTAGCAATTATTATTACCAGTACATTTTATGTGTGACTGTCTGATTGATTAGCTGGCTGTTTGTTAAGTTCACAAGGAGAACAATTTAGCTGATAACAACAAAGCAGTTCTCTTCTGTATGTAAGGATAAGCAAACTAACAAATCTTGTACACACATAGATTTTCAGTAAATTCGCCTGCATGCAGACAAAAGGACGGATTCTTTCTACCCTGTATTTTCATACTGTAATGATCTCTCCAGGCAGAAAGGCCAAAGAAGCTTTGTTTTCAATAACTGCCAGGGAAAATGTAGAAGGCCACTTTTCTGTCAGAAGAATAGACGGGGAAAAAACAGTCAAAACCAACGGCAACTGGTTTCCCTCAGCACGTCAATATAGGGCGTTTGCAAAATGCGACTCGAGTTTAAATGGCATATGTTGCAAGGTGGATAAACAGAACAAACAGTGGACTTTTACCAAGGAGAACAGGGTTTGTGTCCCGTGTGAATACAGAAGTAAATTACTTTTTATGTAACTTCCATTGTTGATGTATTTTCCATGACTCGTGGTTTGTGAATCGCTTCTTTTTTTTTTTTTTTTTTAACAATTTGTATTGGTGAGAAGCATGAATACACAATCACAGTGCTTGATATGCAGTTCACCGTTTTTTTTCCCACATTTTTTGTACCCCCATCCCCCACCACTAGAACTAATCCTCAGGATTACTGAAAAACAACAAAAAACTGAAAAAAACTGAAAAAAAAAATTAATAGGCAAGAAACACTAGAGCAAATTAGAGAGAAAAATAAAAAATACATAAATATGTAATTGAAAAAAATAAAAAAAGATATCACTCACGAGGAAGAACAGTTAAATCATTAAAGTATGAGACAAAAGGTTGCCATTTCACAACAAAAAAACGCTCACTAGATCCTCTTAGTGTAAACTTCATCTTTTCTAGTTACAAAAATGACATCATGTCTTTCAGCCAGGCTGAGAATGCAGTGAGAGTGGGTGATTTCCAAAATAAAAGTATCCTTCTGCTGGCAAAAAGCGTTGCAAAAGCAACTTCATTATAGGTACAAGGGAGGGGCTCTTCAGGTGTTCCAAAAATGAAACGGGCACGGATGAATCACTTTAAAAAAAAACAACATAATTTACTTTTCTACATAACTTTCGTGGCTCACAGTTTATGAATCACAGTTTTTTACGTAACTTCTGTGGCTCATGTCACCTTACTACCACCCCACTACTTCACTTCGGCATTTACAGACATTTATTTACTATTCAACTGTCTTTTAAAATGCCTAACCAGGTTTTTGCCCTAAACCTAGGTCGTGTGGCCTAAATTCAGAGAAACTGCAGCCTTTTTTATAACTGCGAACCATACGTGTGTGTATAATGACGTGTGTGCTATGTTTAGAACGCTCCGCTGTACAGATGAGCTGCGAAACGCTCATTGTGTCATTAAGATTGGACATCTTGTTGAAACCAAAATAAAGATTACTACATGGACAAAATATTCTCTTTATGTACAAACGAGGGTTTCTGAGAAAAGGATAATCAATAAAGAATTGAGAAATTGTGAAAAGTGAAGAAAAGTGTTCCGCCACTTACAATTTTCAAACTAACATACAAGGATAATAAAAATAAATTTACCGCACTGAGTCATGTGTACGGAAGCCCTGAACCGCAAGTGAAGAAATTTTTTTTTGAGATGTTATCTTGTTATTTCGAGATCATATCTCGTTATTTCAAGATAATATCTCATTATTTCGAGATAATACACATATGTAAAAAAAAAAATAAGAATTAAAAAAAAAATCTTCAAAATTTTTTTTTTTCTTCAGATATTATCTCATTATTTCGAGATAATATCTCGTAATTACGAGATAACATCTCGTTATTTCGAGATAATATCTCGTTATTTCGAGATAACACACCTATGTAAAAAAAATTTTTTTTTTTTTTACATAGATCTCGAAATAACAAGATAACATCTCAAAAAAAATTTTCTTCACTTGCGGTTCAGGGCTTCCGTATGGGTGTATTTAAGGGAGAGCGTAAGGTTTTCTCCCTCATCTGTCATAAATCCTTGGAGCGATATTGCCTGCACTCACCTGGCAGGGGCCCGAGTGGTAATAATGACCCCTGATGAATGGGATATTGTCATGGGTGCATTTGTTTATTTTCCACACTCACAGGTCCCCTCCTCCATCATCTTAGAAAGATAGGTTGAAAGAGAAAAGCACGTCATCCACCATTGTACAATAACTCTCAAAGAAGTATAGCGAAGGCCATCATGAAAGAAGAGACAGAAGAGAACAATGAACCCATTGACAGACATGTAGCAAAGGAAAACCCACCTTAAAATAGATATAATTAAAAGTTATTTCCACAGAAGACAGATTGGAACGAATAATAAACTAACTGCCAGGACACTGTGGCAGCTGTGGATTTTACTGTAGAATAGAGGTACATTGTCTGACTCGCAGCTGGATTTAGATGTAACATCTTAAACAGCCGCGAGCTCGCAGTCAGTCACCGATTCAGCTTTTAAAGACGAACTCTGAAAAGTGACCCCTGAATTCATCAATTCAAAGGGAAAGGAAAGGAGGGGGGAGATAAAGAAAGACAAGATGAGGATATTGTGAGCGCCGAGAGCGAGGGTGGAAAAAGGAAAGGGCAGGGAGATGAACACAAATATGAGGAAAATGGAGAGTAAAAGATAGTGACTGAGCAAAGTGAGAAAAACTGAAGTGCAGTGAAAAGGAAAGAGCGCAGCCAAGGCAAAGCGAAAGGACACTCAATACGGAGTGACATTTCATAGAGGGAGAAAGGAAGCATGAAAGTGTGTAATGATGCCTGTCTGTTTCACTACACAATCTTTCACAAAGTGTCACCAGCAAGCACTTGCACATATTCGGAGCTCTGAAGGACTCACATACCCACTGATTGCACCTGGGTCAATGAAACGATGCCGTGCCGGAAAACTGTTGCATGTTTTATATTCTGTTTTTATTTTAGAAAAGATGAACCCAGGCACTTCCCTTTCCTCTAATGTAGATATACATCCCTGTTGGAAAATTATGGCTTAGTTGTATAATTTTATTGCAGGCAACACTATGCTGTAAATGATTATATAGCAGCAAAGAGACTGTAGATACGCTGTAAAGCATGCCATCGAGGTTTATTAACTGACTGTGCAGCAGTCTAGACAAAACAATGAATTGATGGAGGTGAACAAATCAAATAATGATGCTGTCTTGATTATTAGATAAACAAAACCTGTATAATGTGATTTCTGGTAATGGTATTATTTTTATGTTAGTTGGGAACATTATGGGCACCAAAAGCAAATATCTGCTCTTCCTGCAGATGATTAGATTCCATTGAAAGTGGTATACTGTTGCTACACGGTAAAACTTTTCACTGTTAATTTACAGTAATTAACTGGCAGCAGCTTCACCTTCATAAACTGTATATACTGTTATATTTTCATTTTTTCTTACTACATTTGCATTTATATTTGCAGTATACAGTACCAGTTATATGTTTGGACACACCTTCCAAATCAGTGTTTTTTCTTTATTTTTTATTATTTTCAACATTTTAGATCAATACTGAAGACATCAAAACTATGAAAGAACACATATGGAATTGTGTAGTTAAAAAAGTGTTAAACAAACCAGAATATGTTGTATTTTTTTAGATTATTTTGCTTTGATGACAGCTTTGGTGGTCACCTGGAATTGTTTATCAGTTAACAGGTGCGCCTCGTTAAGAGTTAATTAGTGGCTTCTTAATGTGTTTGAGAACATCAAAGCAAAAGGTGCTACTTTGAAGAATCTAAACAAACCAGAAAATGTTTAATATTTTAAGGCTTTTCTTGTTTACGACATAATTCCATATGTGTTCTTTCATAGTTTTGATGTCTTTATGAACCTATAATGTAGAAAATATAATGAAAATGAATAAAAAACATTTAATTAGAAGGTGTGCCCAAACTTTCAACTGGCACTGTGTGACTGTTTCCTTGTTCATTGACAACACAATACTGTTTTGTCATTAAATTATTTTATATTAAAATTACACTGTAAAACCTTTCAGTGTAAATTTACCGTAACTAACTGGCAGCAGCTTACCTTTCAAAGTACTGTTGTTTTTTTGTCTTGTTTTTACAGCTTTTTACTGTATTTTAGAAATACAGTGTGTTTGAAACTACAGTCATGAAAAAAATGATTAGACCACCCTTGTTTCTCTAATTTTCTGTTATTTTTTTAATGCCTGGTACAACTAAAGGTACATTTGTTCGGAGAAATATAATGATAACAACAAAAATAGCTCGTAAGAGTTTAATATAAGAGCTGATATCTAGCCATTTTCCATGCTTTTCTTGATAATAAGCAAAATCATTATCAAGAAAACCATGGAAAATGGCTAGATATCAGCTCTTAAATTAAACTCCTATCAGCTATTTTTGTTGTTATCATTATATTTCTCCAAACAAATGTACATTTAGTTGTACTAGGCATTAAAATGAACAAGAAAGTGGAGAAAAAATGGTAAATAATTTTTTTTACATGACTGTAAATAGAAATTATATCCTTGAAAATGAATATATATCTAATTAAAAGTCATCAGGCACCAGCAGCAATATTTGCGAGAACATTATTTAAGGTTAAAAAGATTAGGTTAGTTTTTTGCTGCATGCAGAAACAAAAACGAGCCGATCTCAAATAAACAGTAAGTTAAACCTTCGTTCCTTTCTCTGCACCTTGTTCTTTTGTTGTCATACAATATAATGAAATGGAATGGTAATTAGTGCATGAGCAACACACTCAAACTCCATGCACGAGTCATAAAGCTTCACTTCCCCATGTCCAAACATTCTTTGTCATAAGCGAACAAGTACTTGAACACTGTCGAGTCGCTGCGAGTGCATTTTACCTCACTGTAATTGTTACATTTTCACTCATTGTTTCTAATTACTCTGTTGACGGATTAGTCTCCCTCACTTAGCTGCCAACAATGAGAGTGAAACTAGGAAAACGTATCACACCACCTGTGGTTACAATGGAACCGAGAGAGCGAGCATGCTCCTGTTTGGGATACGTGTCACTACAGTATCAAATAATTGCAGGTCTGGTTGCCTTCAGTCTTTCCTCCTTGCAGGATTCCAAACATCTGTAGCATTTTCTTTCAGATACACAAATCCAAAACACAAAGACACAACATAATTACACAACTTATGATTTAGCATCAGCAATTAACGCAAGCAAGCAGCGCCAACATTTATCCTCTGCACCAATCGTCTTGTTGTGGCGTCTTTGCCTCTGTAATTAGCAATCACACAATCCCTGCATCTTCCTGCTGGCTGCCATTGTCCCGGCCCTGCCTATAACACACGCGCCGCCGCCGCCGAACAGCCAGTCATTTGCACAGCCGAAAGCACGGGCACGTGTTTGCATGTGTTCTTGTGTTTTCCTCATCAGCAATCATTCAATCTTAGTCAATTAGAGCCAGCGTGAGAGCGAAAGCAACACAAGCAAGAGAGAGCGGAGAGAGCAGGGACTCGAGAGGGAGCCAGAGATTGTTAATAGAGCATTTAATGAAAGTTAATGGTCGGCTTTGTGTTCGCCAGGGATTCAGCAAGAAGGAGCTGATTATTGTTTAGAGATGGGACCGGGCATTCACGGCCAATTCTCATGATCAAACTTCTCTTAATGACGGATATAAATAAAGTATATGGCAGTATTGGTAGATATGGAGAAAGACTGCGACGCCATCACTCCACTTGGGAGCCAATTACAGGCAAGGATGAAATACAGGTCTTGTCTTGAGTTGACAAGGTGTACTCACCGAGTAGAATGAACAGTGTAATGCCGCTATTGGATTTAAATATCATCTCCGAAAATAAAAATCCAAAACTCCATTATTTTTCCACAGAAGCACTTTAACAATATTTGGATGTTCTGATGGGTGTTATGGGTCTCGCACGAATGGAATTCATTCCCCTTGCAGATAACTCAAATATAATGAAAATAGTGAAATTGGAGCTATGAGGTTTTTCTTGTCTGGTAGTTTTTCTGACCAAATAATATCTGTACCACAGCCACGGGACTTTCACATTGCAACTATATAACTATATCAGCAAGTACACCTGACTTATACATCTTCAGTTCGTGCTACCAATCAAAGACCAAGGTTTGAGTGGCTGTGGATCAGCTAAACTGATTTAAAATGATCATCATAGAGATATATACTTCACTTTAAACCCTCAGAAAACCTTTGTCCAGTGCAAATATTAAATCAGTGTGTTCTTCCAGATTGTGCTGTCGCAGGCTCTCTAGGGCCCCATATCATAGCGTCCCAACTTCTCCCATCAGCCCCTGAGAGGTCATTATGGTAACCATAGAGATATGGAGGTGGTGGTCTCTGGCGATGTCTGGGAGGCTGTAATTGGTCCCGTCTTGTCGAGCGCTCTGAGCTCTTCAGCAGCACAGGCATTCATCACTGCTGGGACAGCAGAGCCAGAGCAGGACACAGTTTCTGTCTGGGAGGAAAATGGTTACTCATCGTTCTAACCCGACCACTCCAGAGCAAGTCCTAAAAGTGGAAGCCAGAGAAATTGAGATCAAGTGGTATAAACGGGAAAAAATACACCTTTACTGCACATTCACATATCAGAGTTTGAATCAGATTGAATAAGTATGACTTGCAAACGCACCAATTCAATGTAAAAAACTGGTTTAATGACTTGACATTAAAAAAAAATGTTCCAGCAAGTGCAAGATTACAGGTTTCTCTGACGTTAGTATGTAGCAGTTGAATGACTGTAATGGCACTGCAGGTGCACTTTCTGAATAAAAAATTAACCGAGAACAGAATCAAAATCAAAATCAATATCTACACAATAGAACATGCTCCAACAGGAAATATATCAGAAAATGGGGAGAAATTAACAATATCTACAAGATTCAAGATATCATTGACATTAGTATAAAGCTGTATGTAGCAGTGGAGTGACTGTAATGGCACTGTAGCAGCACTTTCGGAAATAAAAATCACCAGTACCAGCGTCTTAACCAACATCTATATAATCGCACATGTTCCAGCAGGTATGTGGTCTGAAATTTGGTTTTCCTGATGTTAGTATGTAACTCAGCCCAGCCTCTTCAATCTGAATACTAATAACACAACTTTAGTCCTTCAAATTACATGCAGTGCAAATAAAATTATGCATGCATGTGATACGCCAATCCTTCCCTTATGTTTACGTTTGATGTTATGAAGTGCTGAGAATGGAGAAGTCTGTGTCCCATGTGGTAACAAAAGAAAACTATGTAATTCGAAGTAACAGCACTTAAATTACGGGGGGAAAAAATGTGATGCAAGGAACACATGGTCCTTGTAAGTCAGCAAGATCTCCAACTTAAACGACAGAATAGCTCATTTTTCAATACCACCCATAACGACACACATATGAGCGTTTCCCGACTCACGAAGACGCAAAGCGTTCTAAAAAATAGCAAATGCCTCATTATACACACTTGTATGGTTCGCAATGTAAAAAAGGCTGCAGCTTTGGTGAATTTAGGCTACAAAACGACTGACCTAGGTTTAGGGCAAAAACTTCCTGGTTAGGTGTTATAAAAGACAGTTTAAACAGTAAATAAATGTACGTAAATGCTGTAAGTGAAGTAGTTATGAGAGTGACATGAACCACGGAAGTTACGTAAAAAAAAGAAAAAAAGAAAAACTTTAAAAAAGTAATTTTCTTTTGTTTTCACAACAGACATGTAACCCACTCTCTTGGGTGAAAGTCTGCCATTTATTCTTTAAACTGTCTTTTAAAACACCTAACCAGGAAATGTTTTGCCCTAAACCTAGATCAGTGGTTTTGTAGCCTAAATCCTATAAAACTGCAGCCTTTTTTTTTTTTTGCTCCTGTCTGTATCCTACGCTTGCAAAATTTGATTTGCCATGTGCATTACATGTAATTTGAAAGTGTAAAGTCATGTTATTTGTAGGCGGATAGAGACCGGGTTGATGTATCTACATGTAGCAGTGGAACAACTGTAATGGTATTGTCTGCCCTAAAAAATCACCAATAAAAGATTCAAAACCAAAACCCCACAAAAACACAATCGATCATGTTCCAGGAATAGCATTAGAAATTGGTAATAAATGAACAATATCTGCAAGTTTCCCTGAAATTAGAATGTTGCTATATGTAGCAGTGTAATGTCATTTAAACACTGCGGTAACACACCGGGTCCATAAATAGAAACCCACCGGAACTGACACCAATTTAAGGTGGGAGTAGAAAACAGTTCAGAACTGTCATAAACCCAATATACATATATATATATATATATATATATATATACACATAAACATGTATAAAACAGGTCCCTACTTATTATGTGTTAATTTACAGTATAAATAGAAAATACATCATAAAAATGTTCATTGGATCATTCAGTTATCACAGTTTCTGCCATGCTAAATTGACTGCTAGCAGGTTTTTTTATGTTATGAGGCGGGATTCGGATATAAACATCCCTAGAGACACTGCAGCAACGTCACATTTAAAAACAAGGTGAGTAAGCTGTAATATATGCTGCGGAACAAACTGTTCATAGCCCAGATGAACAAGGGAGTCAAAACTTTACCCAAAGAAATCTGTAATTCAAATGAAAGTATTCAACTCCAAACTGAACACAATGCGAGCCCAGTTCTCTGAGTGGGTGAGTGTGTATGCGTGCTGCATATTTATTCATCTTCTGTAGTCCTTACACTTCCCTTTCTCTGAAGGAAAACAAAACTTGCATGACTAATTTTTACAGTACATCTGGCACAGCCCTCACTCTTCTCCTGCCTACCCCAGTAATGCAGTCAGTCAGTGGAATCTTAAACATGCAGTGGACTTCTGCAGGAAATGCGCAGTTTGTTCTTTGGAGATTAACTCCATAGCGATAATTTCATATTTGCTAAATGGTTCTTTACAGGCGCGATTTCAGGACATCACTCAGCCGGACAGCTAATGAATTCGTTGTATTGATTGTAATGCCCGGGAGCCCCAGCTGGGAAATATGAAGTGTCAAGTACTCATTAATTCCAGAGAGAAGTTGGCAAACATCATTGACTCATTCCATTACACAAAGTCCACACATAATTGACCTCGTGGCTCATTGCTTCTCAGAGTGCTAAAGTTGAAAGTGCTGCTTTTCGGCTGTGGAAAAAGTTCCGCCGGTCCTATCTTTGTTGCAGAATCTCTCCCCCCTGTGTGAGAAGGTTTTGCTGGATGTTCATTTTATGCCTACTTAAAGATAAAGTAGGAGTTTTGAGGATGTGAAATGCCTTAAGCATGAAAAACTCTGTTTATTCCTATGCACCTACATCAAAGGCCTCTTTGTGTTTTTCATAATTTCACTTGGCATTTTCTTCACAACTCTACAGAACAGAGGAACCGAGAGAAGAAAAGAGAGAGAAAGAGGGAGAAAATAATTTGGCTTAAGAGTGGATGGATATTTCCTTTTATGTTGTAATGTAAAGAGACCTTAATTGTGCTTGAGCGCTGAGATATCCCTAAACTCTGCTTTATCATCTGGTGGAGGATTCGCAAATTGTGCTTCCTTCATGAAAAAGTGCTGCTGCGTATATTCTGATCTCCCAGAACAGTACGTGGACAGGCTTATAGGATAAATCTTCCCAAGCATCAAATGTAAAGTAGCAAATGTCATTTCGGATGCGTCAGGCTTAATGCTGCGCAATCTATTCATGTCGGCTGTGTTTAAATCATAAGATCATCAAAACATGTCTTAAGTGCCTCTGCAATGACAAACTTTTTGTCGGAGGACGTCCCTCAGGAGCATACCTCCCAGAACGCACTACTCCTCTTTAAAATGTCAGTTCTCTGTCTCTTTGTGACTGTAATGCTGACTGTCATCTACCTGCACAAACACCTTCACAGGGGATCAGTAACAAACATCTCTCTGAAAGGCACAATGTGTGATTCACAGCGGGGAAGCCGCACAAACCGATGCTTCGGTAACAAGTCGATGTCTATATTCATAAACTTGATGGTGCTTATTTTTCTGCTGTTCTTTTGGACCTAGCAGGAGATGAAAAACAGACAATGTGAAAAAAATAAATAAATGTGATGTCTAATGCATACTGCGTTGCTATAGCTATGAGTGTTAGCTGACTAGTATTATTTCCCATTGAAATGCAGTGGAGTAGAATAAAGCAGCACCTTCATGCACCTTCAGATTATATTTAAGTATTTCTGACTGTGTGGCAGCTCAAACGCACTGGGCAATGGTCTACATTGCTAGTTTGGGTGCCATCTCAGCATGGCATTATCCTTGTATTGAATATGGGAACCGATGGCACTCTTTGTTTAACTCTTTGAAAACACACTCAATTACCATTGCGGAAGCTTTTTTTCTCAAGAGGGAAACTCAAGACCGCCAACTAGTGGGGTCAAAAATAAAGCAAATGCTTCACTAAGCATATTATATCTGGTATGGTAGGGTGCACCTGATTTTAATATTACTAGATTATTGAACAGAAGTTTTCAGTGGTTATCAGCCCATAAGCATGGGCAAGTAGGGGCCTCCTCCACCTGCTGGTAGGCCAGTAGGTCATTATCAGCCTATTGAATTGGCAGCTAAATGTGTAAAACGTGTTGATTAGCTTGTACTGGCTCGGGTAATTATGAGATACTTCAAAGTGTAAATGATGTTAGACTGGAGTTAGGCAACCTGTGGCTCCAGGGCCACATGTGGCTCTTTGGCTACTCTAGTGGCTCCCTTTTGCTTTGACCAATAAATCATATGGAAATAAAATCATTTGTCATGGTTGTAAGCGAAGTGAAGTGATTCTTACATTCCCCAATTGTAAAAAATATGTAGACAGAAATAAGAGATAACATTTCAGTCAACTTAAATCATAGCTTATGCACATCTTGGTCTTCATCCTATCCTCTAAATTTTTGCCAAATCTAGATATTGCAATAGATATAAAGTCCAAAGAAATCGCAAATTGCTTTCATTATAAGGCTCAAAGATGCAGCTCCAGATGGATTTTTCTTTTCTTTTCTGGCCAAATATGGCTCTTTTGATGGAAGAGGTTGCTGACCCCTGCTATAGACCAAGGACTTTCACCCAGGAGACAAGGGTTTGTGTCCAATGTGGTACAAAAGTGCACAATGTTATTACACCCATCCACCAGGTTTTTATGTCACCACTAAACTTTATTTTATAACCAGGAAGTTTAAAAATGTTTTTTATAGTCTCATCGTAAAGAAACTGCTGCCTTTTAACTGAACATAATCAGTTTGTTTTCAGGGATCGGCCATTGATAATGACCTTCTCAACCTGCTAGCAGGTGGAGCAGGTTCCTCCTCGCCCATATTCATGGGCTCATTACCACCGATAACGCCCATTCAGTTGCCTGGTTCATTTAAAATTGGGTGTATAGTGACATCCCTAATTCCCAGGAGCCCAATCTACACACAAATAAATACAGAGAGGCTGAGCAAAGATACTATATTGAGCAAATGAGTCAAAGGCAGTGTTGTGTGCTGTGCACAGTATCAGGAAGATATGTGGCGATGTAATTATGTCACTATGATCTCAGCTTTGTTCCCTTGTCGATCTGTAAATTGAAAATCATGTTATTTTCATGCTAATTAATATTTAAAACAACCGTGTTTATGGGAGAATGTGCCACATAATCAAAAGGCACATTATCACATCTTACAGTGTTTACCCAGTGGTGCAGCAGTCTGTAAATGAAGAACATGTTTTACTGCAATGTGGCTTTATCAGAACCTGCTTGTGTGACAGTTTTAAGTTGCAGGCAGAGTGGAGGTTCATAACTTGACTTTTTCCCACTGTGGAATGGTTGTTTTTCTCTTTTGATGTTGGGGCAGAGCAGATGCTTAATCTGGGAAAGTGCAAACAGGTTTGCCTCATTATGTCCTCTTAGCAGCGAGGGCTGGGCCCTGTTAATTTGTAAAAAGGTAGGTAAGATACTTCAACAGGAATTACTTTTTTCTCTCTCTTTTTTTTTTTTTTTTTACATTTAGTCTGCTCATTGATGCGTATGGGTGCCAATAGATAACTTCAACCTTCAGAATCTTCGTGTGGCATGATTACATACAAGTCAATGCAAAGGCATGAAAAGATGCAAATTTGCATCGCAAAGGCTTATCAGCATTGACATTCTTGCTTAGAATCGCAATGATCAATCCAAACTCTGCTCGGAAATCAAGCGTTTTAAAAGTTGTTGCTTGTCGTCCTGACCTGACAAAACAGGAATTCAGACTTCATACTCATCTGTATAATGATGTCGTCACTTTGGCATCCATCGGATCTTTTCATTGCTGTAAAATCACAGCGAAACCTGTTTGCTTTTTGTTAAGCAGTAGTAGTGGCAGTCATCCAGACACAGTTTGAGAGGGTGGTGAATAATTAGTGGCAGTAAGAAAGATTGTTGGTGTCAACACTGGTGCATCTCGCATGAGTAACATGATAAAATCCTGTGGTGTTTGGTGTGAACACAGCATTACATTCATGTTTTTTTTAAGTATTTTATATGTTTTTATGCCTGGTCTATCTAGAGCTCACCCTATACTTGCCTGGGCAGGTGGAACAGTCCAGTTAGGTGAGACGGAGATGGTAAAAAGTAGTGTTGGGACAACGAAGCTTCATGAAGCATTGGCTTTATTTACGGAGCCCAAGAGATTTTGCTCTTTGTTTAACAAAGGGCTGAAAACACACTCAATTACCATTGCTGAAGCTTTTTTTTTTTTAAAGCCAAGACTGCCAGTGGTGACTAGTGGGGTCAAAACATAAAGCAAATGCTTCAAGAAGCTTCGTTGTCCCAACACTAGTAAAAAGACATTCACTGAAGTAGTGGGGAAGAGGAGGTGGCTGCTTGCTGTGTGGCTGCAGCTTCCATTAGTTTTGTGTTGTTTTTGTATGTTAAGTTAAAAAATACCACTATTTCTGACCATTGACTAACATCTTCAATAGCCCTTTTAAGCGTTTTTGTGTGTTAAGGCAATGCATCTTATCTATATATGGGGTCATAAAACAATACACCCACAATCAAAAAGTGTTTTGTTTTTTTGTTTTTTTAAATAGATTTAAGTCTTGAGATTTTATTGTGGCTCATTTTAGCATGAAAACATTTTAAGATTAGACTGCACTGAGTGATAAAAAATGCAGCTGTAAATTTTTGTCCAGCAATGGTTAAAATATTTATTGACTGAACAACCTTGTGATTTACTGTCTTCACCTGCTTGCATCAGCAGCAGCATCTACAAAAGGATGAATTATACCGTGCAGTGATGCGAGGTGGAATATATTAAGAAATAAAAAGACACTGTAGAATCTTTAAGCCCCTTTTCTGCTTTCTTTCCCTGGCATATTAATTTTTATTTGTTTTGATGTTGAATCATTACCTTCCTATTGACTTGTTTTATTATCTCCCTAACACTGATATGCATATTAATGCTGAAGTCTCAGTTTAAAGAAGGTGAGTCCCATCGGAATATGTATCCGAATTCACAGATGGTGTGTGTACGTGTGTGTTTTGCAGGGGAGCTGTACATCGGTGGCGTGACGAAGAACATGTACAGCAATCTGCCCAAGCTGATTGCATCCCGGGACGGGTACCAGGGCTGCCTGGCCTCTGTGGACCTGAACGGGAGACTCCCTAACCTGATCGCAGATGCCCTCCACAGGGTGGGTCAGGTGGAAGCAGGCTGCGATGGTGAGTTGTGGAATCAGATGATTCACCATGCGAAAAGTAGCATGACTTTGTTTTTTTTCATTATATTTACTAATGACACCCATGTGGAAAAGTAATTATCTCTCCTGTGAATCAACAGGGGAAATCAAATAGCATTGATTTCAAGTGTTGGTGTGATCAGCCGCTGTGTAATCCCGTGTTCCCACTATTAGTGACAATTTCTCACAGAGAATGCCAACTTTTTGACAGTTTTTCATCAAGCGTACCTCCGGTTGAAAAGAAGACAGATAATTATAAAGGCAGTTGCTGGAATCTGTTTTATGTACAATTTAATTAATCTGTCATTTAGAGGCGGAGATAAAAACAACATCTAGTATTTGATTGCTAAATGATTCCGACATGATAAAAATATATATTTTTAGAGTTAAAACATTCTTTACAAGTGATTTTAACAAAGGTCGTGCGGTACAAAAGGACTTTTTAACACACCGCCTTGGCTCTCGGCTTTAAATAGCCACTCTGTTTTTATTTACACCTGTAAATTCATGTCGTGATTACACACTAGACTGCTGCTTGAACACAGCTTTCAGTAAAGACACACCAGTGCTGTAATTTGGTGCATTTTTCCGTGCGGTTTTTCCCTGATTTACACCAGTAACCCCGCCCAAAGTCTCCCAGCTCTGGGCAGTCTTTACAATCTAAGCCCCTGTCCTCTGTATATCCTCTCTATTGGCCCATAAAACCTGCATGAGGGAGGTATCTCTCTCCTCTAATGTTATTGTCAGTGTGGCTAATCTCAGCCACACCCCACCCTCGTCGGCTTTAACCTCATCAATCTTGCATTTGTTGTGTTTTTTTTATTTTTTTTTACTTCCGCACTTCGCCACCGTGTCTCTGGCTCCATGGCTGGCTCCTCTGTCGGGTAGTTAATCCTGAGTATAACAGTGGATTTTGGCTATAGCGTTCCCCCACCCTTTACCCCCCCTCAACCCCCTCACCCTCCGCCACCGCGTCTCAATGGCGTTCTGAGTGACGGAGAGCACAGACTTGATTTCCCTGAGGGCCGCGCTGGCCGACTCGATGCAGCACTGATCCAGCTTCTTTTTTTTTTCCCTCGATCCCTAACGCTGCTACTTCTGCCAGCCCGCCTTATTACCTGCCTACAGTTATACAGCACAATTACTTCGCTCCAAACACTGTTTAAAACTGCATTACGCTATCATATTGACTCCCCCAGGCACCTAGAATGGATACTAATATTAGTTAATGATTGGAGGTGCCAGTGTGCTGAGCAGCTGTAATTGACCAGTTTTGGAAAGTACCTTTTTGACAAATAATAGTATACATAGACCCGAGGCTGTGGCAAATCCATGTATTCCCTTGTTGATATTAAAGGAATGAATCAAAAACACTTTAGACTACTGATCTAATCAACTATTACCCCCCATGATTGATCAGAAAAGCCAAACACGGACATCAGTTCACTTAACTTCTAATCTGTGATTTCCTAAAGCGCCAGCAAAAGTAATGAAGAGGACTTTTCTCTGGGTATGGATCGCTGCCAGAGTACTGACCCACTCAGTTCGGAGGTCATTGTTAGCTTGTGGACCGGGGGATGCACAGTGGTCAGAGGTGGCTGTTTGTCCAGTCTCGGTAGACCTGAGGCCAAACAAAGGGCAGAACAGTGAGCTTGTTTTTGTAACTCTCTACTGACTCAGCGGATCACAACAACAAAGACAAGAGTGGGAAAAGGGAAGGAGACTGAGACACAGAGACTTGAAGTGCAGGTACACACAGTGTTACTGACTCACTGGAGCTCAAGAGTGGTAGAATAAGGAAACAAGGCCAGGAAATCTGGAAAAATAGTCAATATTGTTAGTATTGAGGAGTAATAAACTACATGTCAGGAAACCAGTAGTTTAACTGCCATTTACAGCAGCTGGTGTATGCCGATTTAAGTAGTTAAATTACTTTTTTCAACCAGTCGTTTTGGGCTATGCCCCCATAAGGCGAATTTTCAAATTTCCCCGCAAATTCAAATTCTCAGGGGTCAGAGCAGGGTTTAGGGCAAAAAACTCCCAGGTTAGGCGTCTTAAAATACAGTTTAAAAAGTAAATAAAATTACGTAAATACTGGAAGTGAAACAGTTAAAAGGGTGAAGTGACTACCGCAAGTAGTTACGGTAGGTACGCTCACAAAAACGCAAGCCACAAAAGTTGCGTAACAAGCGATCATTGCGGAAGAAACAGAAGTTTCGTTAAAAATAGTTTACTTTTGGGACACTAACTCCGCTCTCCTGGGTGAAAGTCCAGCCGCGGCTCCTTCAAGCCATCTGCAGTGGCTCCCTGTGGCTGTAACCATAACATTTATACGAAATAAAATCTTTATAAAAATATTTGTTGACATTTTTATTTAACATTGGTGTAGACCCAAATCAATTTGTATTCTTTGATTGTAGGAAAAAAAAGTGCAGCTTATATACGGCATTAAAACATTTTACTTACTTTTTGGTCCACTTAAATGTACATCATAGCCTACAAAAGTCTACGGCCCACCACCTTAACCTCTAAATTTTGCCAACTTCAAATCTGGTTTTAAGTTTCCCTAGCTAGGCTAGCTTTCGATTCAAAATCTCCTGAGATATTTGTTGAGTGTCAAGCCTCTCATTTGCACTTTTGTTCTCACTGCTTTCTGACAAAATCATATTGATAAATGCTCATTATGACATATTAGTAAAGCTGGTAGGCTAGTTTAGACTTAGTAGGCTGTTTTGTCGTCATTGTAAGGCTTGAAATAAGGTTTGCGACTCCATTCTGACATTTTTTCCCCTTCTTTTGGCCAACAGTGGCTCTTTTGCTCATAAAGGTTGCCGACCCCTGGGTTAGGGGGAGATAGCAGGTCAACAGTAAATGCCATTAACACCATCTGGAAGCTGTAAATTGGTTATTTAATGAATAACTGGTTACTTTCCTAAAACAGCATATTGCATATTTGTAGTACTAAAAACAGCAGAAGCAAGATTCTTGAAAGATAAAACACAAACTCCTTTAACAAACCAGAGCAAGGGTAAATTAACCTCCATTTAAATTATTTCATTAGAGCTTGAATTGATCTGCAGTTGAGCACTCTGGCTTACGCCACGCTGTTACATGCGAGCAGATGTTTCAGTTGTAACCCAGCTGTTAGTTGTAAGGTAGATACAGGTGACAGCAGTGAGGGAGAGATGTGTGTGTGTTCACTTTGGGTTTTTTCAGCAACGTTCGGGCTTATCGGCTCCCTTTATTGTGCACGATTTCCCAGAACATTTGGAACAAACACAGCAGATGGAGTTTTATGCTCCGACAAACCCATGGCCCCTAATAACAGGATCTCAGGTAGAGTTTAGCCGATCAATAGTTGAAGGAAGACTGAAGAAGGGCTTTCATGACTTGGTTATTAATTATGACAATATGCTAAATTAGCTCCTCAAGGGACCCTTTTATTAGCAAGTAATTAATGGAGCAATCAGTGTGGTTAGGAACTACTAATGGAACACGTTGATAGAAAAGAAGGGATAATGAATTTAAGGGGGCATTTTTGGATAGGAAAGTAAAAGCTCTCAAAGATCGGTGACTTTTTTATTTTTTATTATTTATTTTTGGAGGGGTTTGGGGGGGGTCGTTTTTAATTGGGCCATTTGTAAATGGCACAGTGAGATGTCTGTTTATCTATGCGGAAACAAATTAGTCTGGCACTGAACCATGGTTCTTTGGAAATGTTTGTATTTAATTGAGATTTTAATGAGAATCCCCACCACCGCAACCATCAACACGACAGCCACCATATTTATTTTTAGACCGATTCTCTGGCCGAAGACTCTATCTGCATCTTAATCTTATATCTACCATTGAGCTTTGTTCCCATCTCATTTTGAAAACAAATAATTTGGAATCAGGTTTTGTTGGGAGGGAAACTAATGAAGATCTTGTCTACTTTCATTTCCAGCAGTCACATTACTTTCTAATAATACACAGGCAAGCAAACACATGGTCAATTGTTTTTCTATATCATGTCAGTTAATGTGACAATCAGGCGGCAACCTCCGGGTCTGAGCAGTGAGGCAAACCAGGAAGTGCCATAATTGAATGGCGGCTGCAAAAGCATTTTGGTCCATTCATTTCAATACAAAATGAGAAACCTTCTCACTTGATTTATTACCTCAGAATTTTTTTTTAGGACAACACTAAAGTCTCAATTGCTAGTAAAAAATATTTTTCAAGACAATTTGATGTTAACCATGTAAATAATGGCCCCATTTAGAAGAAAATAGAAGATAAAGAATTGTATGATTTGGAGCGTGGCTATCTTTGATTGACAGGTCACTAATAAGGCGAGCCGTCATCAGAAGAAAAGCAGAACAATGCGTATCCACAGCAACGTGTCAATAAAGTTATATATATGTTTTCTGTGTATATATATACAGTGTAACGCCAAACTTGTTGCCTCAAACGGGCAGTCCACAAACCAATGAGTGATGTCATGGTGACTACGTCCATTATTTATACAGTCTATGGTCAGTGGTAAAATTATGAGTTTTCAAAGCAGCCTTTCTGAATAAGTGGCTGGAATTCCACAGAGAAATTACAACGGCAGAGTTTCTAATTGACAATTTAAATGTCTTTAGCCATTCATGACAGTGGGGGGGCGACAACTGGAGATGGCATCCATAAAACACACACACAGATATAATGGAGATGCTAAATAGGAACTGACTCAACCACCACCACTAATTTCCAATGCAAATGCAGCCCTAGTCTGGCAATTACGCCACGTTTCAACCTTGAATTAATGTCAAATTGAATCTGAATACATTTCTAAGCAACATAAAGCACTTTAAGACTGTGGACGAGCAGCTACTGTATTTGGTTGCAGTCATGGAGTCTATCAACACAGAAAACATGAGGTTTTATGTTAGGTTTTCATGCCAGTAAACAATGCTTGAGCGAAGTAGTCATTCTGAGTTCAAGGATAAGTTCATATTTTTTTAAACCTGCTTTAAAATAGTAGTCCATATGAATATTAAAGCAGGTTTTTCTTGCTGTTATCAATCCTCCTGTGCAAACTGGCCATTAGAAGATTTCTTCCTAATGCACTTTCAATGTAAGTAATGGGGAACAAAATCCACAGTTGTTGTTTTGTACAAAAATGCATTCAGAGGTTTACCTGAAGCTTGCATCAAATATGTCCTATTAAAAAAAAGATATAGAAATAGAAATACAATTTTAAATGTATAAAATACTAGAGGGATTTTTCTTTTTTTTATTAAAAATAATTAAAACTTGTTTTGGATATGTGTAGGATAACTTACAAGATCGATTTGAACCTTTTAGTCTACTTTCTATTGTTTCTATATTTTATTATATTATTTTTTACTAATATGATTTGCAACAACATTGATTTTAAAGTGTATTTATGTAAATGTATTTGCCCCATAAGGCAAACATGAGAAAATGGCTCAATCTCGTGGAAAAAATGTAAAAACTACAATTTAGTTTTTATATAGTAGAGTCTGATATTGTATGATTGCATGATTTTATGCTTTAATTTAAAAAAAAAAACTCACACTGCTGCTAAAATGTATGTCATATATGCAATAACATAGCCAAAATGATCAGAATTAAAATGTTATTAAATTAAGGGTGCTCTATTGAGGCACAAGCGTAAGAAGAGTCTTCATATATCATGTAATGAAGCTTATAAATTGCCAATTTACACATCCAGCAGAAGAGAAGTAGCAGGACTCGATGTGTTACTTTTAAACCCTTTAGCTCATCAACTGCACTAGGTTTAATATATATGGCACTAATGCCCAATACACTTCACAACGACAATGAGGTGGTGGCTGGTGAAGGTGTTGATTTACTTCCAATTCACACAGTGGCAGTGTGAAACCTCCCACATTAAAGCAGCACACATGTGTGTATATATATATATATATATATATATATATATACATACACGCACACACACTCAACTAAATTAAATCAAATGCATTCATTTATTCTATCAATTTCATATTATTATTATTATTGTTACTGTCTACATTTTATTTAAATATAACTTTATACGTATTTACAGTACTTAACAAATTTATTAGACAACCTGTCATGAAAAACGAGAAAATATATTTTAGAAATCTTTCAAAAGCTTGTTTAAAACTAAAATGTTGTTGTTATTTATTTGGCAAATAACAAACTGAATTCATCTTTTTATACCCAGATTTGAGCCCACTGGCTCACTGGGCTTCTCTGAGAAGTCAGAAAATAATCAAACATAACGAACTAAATAAAAATAATTTTTCTGTTGAGGAATGCAAGTTGATAACTATAATTTGATGTCTTAATCAACAAATAATAATGTGATTTACTGTGTTTACAGTTTTTTCGTAAAACAGTAAATTTGAAAATTCATGAATAACAATAATTATATTTAAGCATTAAAATTATAGTTTTGGTTAAAGAGCTTCTACAAACTGGTGTATTACTGGCGCAGTGATTCACTGCTTCTTGCATGGTGTGTTCACTTGTGTGTAAAAAAAAAAAAAGGGTGGGTTAAATGCAGAGGTTGAATTTCATCATTGTGGGATTAATAAAGGATAAATCTTATCCCTCTCTTAATCTTATCTTAACCATTACAGAAACAGAAAAAAATATTTTGGTAATTACTAATTCTGATAATTAAGGACAGCTGTAGCAGATAATTAAGGACAGCTGTAGCATAAACCGATGGTCTAATAAATTTGTGAAGCACATGTATATTTTTCTTTATTTTCCCCATACCGAGGGCACAATTCCAGACTGATAGGGAAGGATACTTGTGGGTACAGTGTGACAGACTGGTTTCCCCTCAAAACCGGTTTGTATTTTTATTTTTATTCATACTTGGCCTTAATATCCTGTCATAGTCAAGTTCTCCTCGTACAAGTCCATGTGGTTCTACGACCAAACAGAGAGACATGGGGACCCCGTTTTGATATCCACTGAAGTTACCAAATATAGTTCTTCGCCCAATAAAGGGTTAAATACAGTTAAAATATAGATAAAAGTAAGAGAGAAGCGAACTGTTAGCAGGTGCCACTCATTAGTATGGTATATATTTTACACTGTTAATGCTATTTTACAGTGCGACGTGTGTTGTTGTTGTGGCTATCATTGTCATGATGCGTTGGTTTATATTGGGTCAATTACAATTATGTGTCTGATCTCGCACATCTTGTCAATGTGTAAGATGTTGTTCTATATCGCATCAAACTATATTATGTGGTAATGTCTCCCATCCCCCTGTGTTATTATATTATATATATATATATATATATATATATATATATATATATATATATTTTAATGTATGTATGTATGTATGTGGTATATATATAATTATTATTATTTTTAATATTATTATTATTGTTATTATTATTATTATTATTAGGTTTTTTTTAATTCATTTAATTAGTTATTTTATTTATTCTTGTTTATTTGTTTTCTCTCGTTAGCGCTTCTTGCTTTGTTTGCCTATTTATTTTCATTGTGTGATACATATAAATGAGCCATGTTATATATTTTTATATATATGTCGTAGCATCTGCCCCTCATCCGCATACACACACGCACACATACACCTGTGATGCCTCTGTGCAAATCGTTTATCATTTATGTTTTTCTTTGTTGTTGTTTGCGCTGTATGTCTACTGTCTCTACTTGTGGTCCACATGGTGTAGTGTATTTGTCTCTTATGTCACCTTGTTTGTTACGTCATTTCACCAATAAAAAAAAAAAAAGAAAAAAAAAAGGATGGTATATATGTTGTCGTCCACAAACATGATGTTGTTTTGGCCCTCAGGACCCAGTACCACCTGTACGGAGGAGTCTTGCTACCATCAGGGGGTGTGTCTCCAGCAGTGGGAGGGCTTCACCTGCGACTGCACCATGACGTCCTATGGAGGTTCATTCTGCAACGATCGTAAGTGCAAACATCATTTTTAGTGTGTGTGGCTGGAGTGGGTGTTGCAGGTGGCGATGTTGGTAGCTGCTGATAGGATTTACAGTTATGAAATTAAAGCTGCACACACAACTTTGCATTTTAAGAGGCATGCTTTGATGTTTGAGGAAAACTTGTTAATATATTACCGCCAACAAGATTAATATTAAAATATTAGTCAACAGGGCCTCGTGACCTCCCTTTGACAGGGCTGCACAGATTGTGCTACACTCAACACCCGCGCCTCTTCTGTGACTTATTCATAGTAACACCTCGGATTGTAAGACTCAGAGTTGACCGTGAGATTGGGCTCCGAGGCTCCCAAGGCTCTGCTAACACACGCTGTGAGGAGAAACGGTGATTCAAGTCCTGTGTCCCTGCCATGTGGCCTCCTGCTGGGCGGCTGGCAAGCAAGGGAGTCCAGGAAGGAGAGGAAGGAGACAGGGACAAACAGATTTACTATAAGAGTGTTGTTGTTTCTTTATTGGTTTTAGGTGTTTATTCCTTGGGTTGACAGCATTTATTGTAATGTTATTGTGGCTTTTACTGGGAAGCAACATATATTTGCATACATACACTTTAAAGCTTGTCAGTGTAAATGTACAGTTTCTCACTGTATTTTAGAAATGAACTATATTACTAAAAATACATTTTCAGCACATTATACAATACTGCTCCGTTTTGTAAGTTAATTACTGTATATTTACTGTACACTATGAAACTTTTGAGGGGAAAATTACATCAACTGACTGCCAGCAGCTTTTCTGTATTTTTCAGTTTCTGTACTTTAGTAATAAACTACAAACATTGTGGAAAAAGCATTACTAGAAATACATTTAGAGTAACCGTTTTCTTGTAAATTTACAACACAAGACGGTTCAGTTTCGCCAATAAATGGCTGTATGTTAACAGTACATTGTAAAACTTTTCAGTGTAAATTTACAGTTTCTCACTGTATTTTGGAAATGCACTGTATTACTAAAAATACATTTTGAGTACATTATTGTGGTTTCACATCACAATACTGCTCCGTTTTTTAAGTTAATTGCTGTATATTTACAGTACACTTTTGAGGGGAAAATGACATCAACTAACTGGCAGCAGCTTTTCTGTATTTTTCAGTTTCTGTGCTTCAGTAAGAAACTAAAAACATTGTGGAAAAAGGATTATTAGAAATACATTTAGAGTAACTGTTTTCTTGTAAATTTACAACACAAGACTGTTCAGTTTTGCCAATAAATGGCTGTATGTTAACAGTACATTGTAAAACTTTTCAGTGTAAATTTACACGAGGCAGCTTCTTCCACAAAATACTGTATTTTTACAGTTTCTTCCTGTATTTTAAATATACAGTGCGTTACTACAAATTAAAAAATTGCGGTATATAAGAGTATTCTTGTAAATTTGCAACACAATACTGTTCACAGGTTTGTCAGTGAATTACTATATATTAACAGTACACTGTAAAACTTTTTTTCCCCCCTGTTCTTTACTGTATTTTAGAAATACAGCGTACTACTACAAATACATTTGCAGTAAATTGCTGTAATTTACCGTACACGGTAAAACTTTTCAGTATAAATAATGTACAGTAAATTCATGTCAATAAAGACATTCTCATTAGTGCTGCAATCACATACTTTTCTCCTGGATTGCATCATAACATACCACATGACAGGAATACAGACAGATTCACCTGTACATTTACCTGTAAGGTTTACAGTGTGGTTGTAGGTGGATGCTAGTGTTTAAGAGTAGCAAAGCTCAGCTTGGTTACATAGAGCTTATGTACAATTAGCATTCAGCCCTCCTCACAGGCTTGATTTAAACAGGGGCAGAGGCAGGGTGACAGGCTAATAGACTTGTTTGCATAAGTCTTTGTTTGCTTATTAAGTGGTGGGTGCTGAGTTAAGCTGTATCACCCTCACCTTCGTCTCTATGTTCCCAAACCACCCCGTGTTGCATTTTTGATGGAGTTTATCTGTGATTGCTGTTATGTCGGTTGCCATGTTAGCTAGACAGAATATGATTTGGGCCCTGACAGCAAGGTGATGATTAGCAAAAGGTGCTCCTTTTGGCTCTTGGAAAGCGAGGAGGAGGCGATAATAACTGCTCTGTCGGCATGACAGCCGTGCCGAGATAAGCAAAGAAGAGATCCCTCGCTCCTTGAGAGAGGAGAGCAAATGATGAAGGGAGAGAGAGGGGGGGGGTGCTGATTCCGGCATTCGGGGTTGTTGCCTGTGGGGAGCGTTAGCGGTTTTTACTGTGCTGGCTTCAAAGATGACAGGTAGAACTGTGTGGCACCAGGGGAGCTTACCAACATGTGTTCTGTGGAGATGTGTGTCTGATTTGTGAGACTGTGTGGAGTGGAGGGGAAGGACCTCACCAGCAGCCCCGAACAAAGAACTTGTATAACTGCAGACCAAAAAAAGAAGTGTTTAATTTCAACGACTGTCTGTCTGCACTACAGGCAGTCCTGTTCATTCGAAATGAGGTCAAACTCAATGGAAATCTCATACATATGAGAGCTCCAGTACTGACTTATTATTCTTTTTGTTTCTGAACATGCAGTTCTGGTATAAGGGGTTCACTGGCTGCTGCTTAAAGTTCAATCTCCCCACTCTGTTGTCTTCTTGCAATGTTTTCTTGCTGAGGGATTGTCATGCTTCAGTATAACACATTCACAGTATCTAAGAGAACAAACAGCACCTTTCAAAGTAAGATTGCTGTGAAAAGTAATTCAAAATTGAACAGGAAATTTCAACCTGGACACTGTTTTGAATGGACAATGTTTGAATGACTAATAGGGACACCATTCTTTTAAAAAATGTGTCCTGTATTAAAAAAAGAGTGATGCAGCTGTAAAAATGAGCTATAATATAATCACACACTGTACATTGGAGGTGTGAATCAACAGAGGCCTCATGATACGATTGTATCTCGATACTTGTGTCCAATACGATATTATCGCAATTTTAGTATTGAGTTACAAAATATTGCGATTTAACTGTTTAGCTACATTTTGTGTCCACGAAATTCAATTAAATCAATAATTGTTTTGTCAGATAAGAGAAAACTGTCATTCTATTCATCTCACTTCAGTCTTTTTATTTCTCCAAAATTAGTCAAACCCACAAACTGACCAATAAAGTATTCAGTCACCCTGAACTTAACTGAAATCAAACATGTATGGACAACAACTGCAGCATTTTATCAAACTTTCCTCAGCTTTAAGCTTCACTACTCTGATTTATTTTGAATGAAACCTAAAAAAAAGCGTAACTTTTATTCAACAACTAACGTAATTTCAACAACTTCCCAGCACAATATCCTGACGCACATGGTGCATATAGATTCCCTAGATCTTCTAGTTTCATGTGATATCTCCAGTAAAACAAAAACGGCAAAAATACTGACAGCCCATCGGCCGCCAGAGCGCTAAATATCGATACTTGGCAGCCAAGAATCGATATAATATTGCCCCGCAAAGTATTTAGATACTATGCTGTATCAATTTTTCCACACACCTCTACTGTAGCGACATCCACTAAAATATATGTATTTTTAGCACAGATTTTTGTTGTATGTGTTTGACAACATTATGGAAATATGGAGAAGTTAACCCTATTCTTCTAAGCCTCCCTAAATATTGATGATAATACATTTAGCACAGTAAAAAAAAATTGAGTTTTTTTGGGGATAACCAAAATTGTTGTATTTCTGCAACACTGTTAAGCGAATAAACATTTTAGCCTAGCTAAAACTTAGCTAACGGTTAACATTAGCCTGTGGGTTTGTCTGCATTTTCCTTCCAAAATAAATTACTTTTTGCTTACTAACCTTCTCTTCTTTGGCTGCTTAGTAGTCATCGTGTTTAAAATAGTCACTGCAGGATTAATGGTCAGAAAGAATTGGTGTATGGCCCGTTAGAGTGTTAGCATCTATTTGTAGCACAACTAGCAACAACTTCAGCTTGTCCATATCCAACAAAGGTAGACTGTGAAATCTGATAGAGGTCTGCTCAACATTTTGTGGCACAACTCAGAAATACGCAAACATAAACCATTGCTTTTATTGAAAACACTTTAGATAACACTAGCTTTATGAAGTTCATTCATGTTTCCACTATTGGCTTAAATCAGCCTGAGAGGTCATCTCCAAGTAACAATTCTAACCTGTCAGTGGCAAAAACAAGTGCTTTTATATTGGTCATTCATATTCACGCCCCTCAGTTGCCCTGATTACATTGTAGCTTATTTAACAGCTTCTAGCTACAACACTCTCTCTCCATACTTGACCAATTTCAAAAATTGCCAAATATGGTTGAAAGATACAAAAATAACCCCCTTTAATTCAAATTTAAATTCACTGAACTTTCAAATAGCTAGAAGAAATTCTAACCCTGCCCATTTAATTTGTTCATACAGTATATTTTTTTCCACATGTGTTATACAGCAGTCTGTCAGTCTCTTTCAGTGTGCATGCATTGCTATAGCTGTTTTGTATTGCTGCTTTTTTCCCTCACAGCAGCAACACATCTTCAGACCTGCTCTTCTGTCCTCATTTCTCCTCTGCTTGGAACTCTGAAAAAAAAAAATCATCTCTTGACCTTGCGAGGCCTGCCCCGAGTTGAACTTTTGGCGCCTTCTATTCATCATATTCTCTTTCTTCTCGTTGCGATTCCCGTGCTTTCTCGCCTTGTATCCTTGAGCCTTTTTCTGGACGAAGAAATCAACAGTTGTCTGTACATGCCAGCCTTCGTGGAATTTTCCTTGAGCTTGAAATCTAAGGTAGGATTTATATCGTTGGGTTGCATCTTTAATTCACACGTGAAACTGATGCTACAGGTTTGGATCATCTTGCGTCACATTTCTTTGGAAGCAGGAGAGAAGATATTATCAGGGTTGCATCAGTGCCATGTGACCTTGATTTGTTTCCTACCCATCCGCTTTGAAACACTTTAATTCTTTGTAGAATTTCTTTTATTCACCGCAGAAACCAAATAGCTCACATCCTACCTTTTTGCTTCTGCATGCATAATGAGAATGAGAGAGCATAAACAGGTGTATGGGTTGCATCTCTTTGTAGCTTTACAAAGCATATGGATGCGTGTCATCAAAAGAAGGGACAGAAATAGGGCCGGTAAAATGAAATCACAAAGAGCCACCACGCCATGTGATCCCACTCTTTATCTCTCACTCTGCAGCCGTACAGTACAGTACACACACCTTCTGTGTAACCTGCCAGCCACGTGTCCTGGCTCTCACACATGCATGTACTTTCCTTTTTACAGAAATTATTTTTCATTTTCTCTTTCAAAGAAGAATGAAGGACTTGAACAGAGCGATTGCGGCTGCTTTTCATTCTCTGAAGGGTATAATAAATTAGCATAATTATTCTCCAACCACTGTTTGTGGATGGCCTTCCTATGTGGCCATGATGGACAAAGAATGAAAGAAACCTTCGCTGTGTAGTGTGTAGTGTGTGTGTGTGTGTGTGTGTGTGGAATACTCCGCTCTATTAAAACAGCAATAGTTCTGCTACAGAAATGCTTAGACTGATCCCCCCTCAAAAAACGACTCCATAGGTTGTTTGGACTGGCAGCAAAATTCGACCTTTATGTACGTTTTAGACAGTCTACCACCGGCCTTTGGCAGCCATAAAAATAATGACTAATGGCTATGCTGCGTTTAAATAGCAGAATTCACGCTTGGGGCAGGAGGGCCGTTTTAGATTGTCCTTCACCCGCACTCTATTGGCTGCATTAATTATGAAAGACGGCGATGCGTAGTATAAAAACTGGAAGTTGCACTTGGGGCAGATAAGAGGGGTGGAACATATGATGGACTTTCATACTTTACAATTATTATAAAATACAGTAGCATACTGTTGTAAATTCACCGTAAATACACAGCATTTCATTACAGTGTATCGAGCACCTGTGGGATGAACTGGAACGGGGATTGCGAGCCAGGCCTTCTCTGCCAACATCAGTGCCCGACCTGATAAATGCTCTACAGAATGAATGGGCACAAATTCCCACAGAAACACTCCAAAATCTTGTGGAAAGCCTTCCAAGAAGAGGAAGCTGTTATAGATGCAAAAGGGGGACAAACTCCATATTGAAGTTTATGTATTTGAATAATAATGCCATTACAGTCCCTGTTGGTATAATGGTCAGGCATCCAAATACTTTTGTCCATATAGTGTATAATGATGTGTGTGCTATTTTTTAAACACCCCACTCTGTACCGCGAACCGCAAACTACTCTTACACTGCAAAAAAAGAAAAGTTGGGTGAACTCAAAATTTCAAGGCAACAAACTTCGATAAAATTTGAAGTTGGACAATTAAACTAAATATTTTAAGGGTTTTTTTTGAGTCTGCTCAACTCTGAATTTCTCTGGCACGATTGTAACGCCGCTATGAATGTCAGCTAATGTTGTGACCACAATTTTGAGTTAGCATTGATACGCTAATGGCTACTCTTGTAGCTGTAACAAGCAGCGCCGCTAGCATCAGTTAGCCGCTAGCATCAGTTGGCCGCTAGCTTTCGCTAATGACCAAATTTCACAACAAAGAAATAAGAGTTAGCAGAACTATTGTCCCTTGTTTTGAACCCGAACTTAAAGATATAAGTAACAACAACTCACACTTTTTGAGCATACAACTAGCTTCCTTTGTTGTGCTAACTTACATTATCAATTAAATGTCAGTAATTTATATTTCCAAGTTTTACCAACTTAAATCACTGTTTTAGGCCAAAAAATTCAAGTCTGCTTTTTTTGCAGTGTATATGTCATTATGGGTGGTATTGTCAAATGACCTGTTGTGTCATTTAGGTTGGAGATCTTGTCAGAAGTTCCATACAGCCCTGATGACACTTAAACTGGAGTTTTATTTGGTAAATATTGCTCAATAAAGAAAAGCTAGAGTCTATTTTCCTCAGTCATTTGTTTCTCTCTGGGTGGAAAGGTTGTCAAAATTATTGACACTGCAGTTATTATTTATGAATGCAGATTCATGCTTGGATGGAGTAGATATTAAACAGAGAAAAGGTTCAATCGTGCAGCATTTTTCGACATTGATGTTTCATCCCAGATAAACTGAAGCAATTTGTCTTTGTATTACCTGTTGGACATCAGCCAGTCATGTGTGCAGCTGTAGATATGCTGAAGGTTAAGTCTCTCCACAGCTGTGGGAAACACTTTATTTACCCAACCAGATATGACAAACAGTAATGTTCTTTGCACATTTGATTTTTGTATTTTTAAAAGAAGGCATAATTGATCTGCATAATTAAATAGGAGGATGAGTCAGTTGATCTTAAGTAGCTGTTTACTAAAATAATCCATTAGCTCTGTTTCAATGAAGTTTTAATATCGCATAATGTTCTAAATGCTGTTTCAGAGTCTCTGCTGAAAATAAAAGCTATTTAATAATCAAACTCAGTTAATATCATAGCATCTGAGAATCCTTGAAGCTTATTGTTTCGTGCATTCATTTGATAGTCACACATTTTAGTGCCCAGAGGGGGGAGGACAGGGGACAAAATAAAGTGTGACACGTGTAGAAGCCGGTTCTAAAACAGGATTGCCCCGAGGTTATGCACTCTTGTTGATGGTGTTGATGAGGCCACGCTCATGGCTGCACTGCTGTGTTTTTTTTGTTTTGTTCAGGCATTATTTAAAGATTGCTTCTATGTTCTTTTCCCTCCCCATGTCTCATCAAAAATTCATATATATTTTTTTTGTTGTTGTTTTAGCTCGATTGTTATTGTTTTATTCATTTCGCCCTCAGGGCATCCAGTAACAGTGGCGTTGTTCTTTTAAATGGTACATTCAAGCATTTAAAAAAAAAAAAAACATTTAACATTTATTCAACATTTAATAATAAATAGCTAAGAATTAAGTAATACCATGTAATTGCCAGATAACCAGGTTATAGCTTGGTATATAAAGTCGGTTTATTTGAATGTTATTAGACTGAACACGTATATAGCCAGCTGATATGGGCCCAAAAAGACAGGCAAACATAGTTAGTAATCGTATTGTAATATAGTTATATAATATAGTAACAATATGGCAACCCGCTTACCAGACTGGTCTCCCTCAAAAATGTCAATGTAAGGCTTGTTTACATGCAGCAAAATCCACTTTTTACATAACATCTGTGGCTCAAGGTTTGTGAATCACATTTTTTTAACGTATTTTCCGTTTTTTATGCAACATTTGTAAACCTAACCTTCATAACTACTTCATTTTAGGCATTTACATACATTTCTGTACTGTTTGAAATGTCTTTTATAACGCCTAATGCCTTTTTTTTGGGCCCTAAACCAAGGTCAGTGGTTTTGTTGCCTAAATTCACCAAAACTGCAGCCTTTTTACAACCGCAAACTTGTATGTATGATGACGTACACAATTTTTAGATTTAGATTTTAGATGATACCGTGAGCTGTGAAACGCTCATTTTGACAAGCGCTCATATGTGTCATAATGGGTGATATTGACTATTCTGACTATTATTTACTCATGAACAGTATTGGAAACAAATATTTTATTTACTTTTTTACACATACACTTCCATTGAAAAGTGGTTTAAAGTTCTAATTATTACAAAGCATATGCTCAACCCAAAAACAGAAAACTATTTTAATTCCTTTAAGGGGAATCTTAACTGATAATCACAATAATAATAATAATAATAATAATTGTATCCTTTATACATTAAAAAATGTATAATGTGACACCATCAAACTGTGATATTTCCTGAGACGGTTATTGTATCCAGCTTTCAGTGTCAAATCACATCGAAATTCTTGCAGGTCAAATGTTTTTACCAAGCTGTTCCGAAAAATGCTACAAAACTGCAGGAAACTGCCAAAAACTATTTGAAGAGTGTCTGTACAGCTCTCCCTAGATTGAAACCAATTGCCTTCCTCCCATCAGCATGTCATACTAGACTGCAGTTTTTTTTTTACTAGCATTGCTCATTCACATGTGTCTACCTGACATGGCAGATAAGAAAGGACACCATTGAAGAAAGCCAGCAGTCTGACTGTCAGAAGGTTTATATTGGAAGTGATCACCATAGCCCAGGGTTAACACTGTGGATAAATGGAAGCAGCCTGGCTCAGTCTTGCCAAATACATTTTTCAAGTTTCGATGTAGCCACAGCAGCGTGATGGTTCACACTGTGATGGGTGGGTATGTTTGTGTATTAGAAGTAATTGAGGGGCTCCAGTCCCAGCGGAGAAGCTCCCCTCTTGTTGAATAGTATTGTTTGCACCTCTTCAGTGACCCCTTCTGTTGGTCAGTTTGCACTGACAGGCCCGCCGCGCCGCACTCTGGGGAGGCTGATGCATGAACCACAGCTCGGTACAAATAAAATCTGGCGTCTCCTCTGTCTCTACACAGTCTACCGACCTTGGGAGCCACATTTCAACAAGTACTCTCCAACAGTATTTAGCATCAAATGTACCCCTTTTCTAAAACAGCCTCTTCATTTGTGTTCTCATTAACAGTAGAAACATCTGGCGTTATTACACTGAAAAACACATCACTTGCAACCGAAACGGGAGGTTGTTGCACGAACTGTACCACTTTGTTCATGCACACGGATGCATTTTAGGCACAACAAATAGAGAAAAAAAAGCTGTCTTGTACCCCTTCTTACATGCGCACACACACACCAGAGAGAGCATTTGTTATTCAGCAGCAGCCCGCGGTGATTGACTGGTCTATTTGTCTCTGCGTAGCGTATAAGTGGGCCACTTGGTATTCTGCCTTATTCATCTGGAACCAACTCAGACAGAGATGCTGTGTAAGTGCGTGCGGTACGAGGGCTTTGTTTCTCTCTCCCTCTCGCGTTCTCTCGTTCTCTGTTTGTGTGAGTGAGAGAGTGACGGAGGGAAAACAAGACGGAGAGGGACGGAGAGGGAGACGCTGGGGAGGAGCAGGCGGCGTCTGTGCAATTCTTTGTTTAACTGTATGCATTCGCTGGGCGTTAGCACAACACGTGCGTGTATACAATGAATCCAGCTGCTGGTGCGTAGCGCTGTCAGGCATACTAATTGAGTGCAGAGTTCCAGTGTGTTTGCAGCACTACTGATTCCAATCTGCCTCCTCTCCCAATCCTCTGTCTCTATTTCTTTTCTTTTTTTTTCATAGCCGTTCCACAGGGGGAAATAAAAGCATCTACCAACGTGTTGAGGAGAAGCCAGGATTAGTGGGATGGTTGACCTAAGGAATCTATTGGTATCAAACAGGTCATGCTAGCTTGGTGAAATAATACTCCATTGTTGATTTTAGCAAGGGAAAAACTAGCATGGGAATTTCAAAGCGATCCCTTCAACTCCGATCTCAAGAAATCTGAATGTTGATAACAAATGGTAGCAATCCAAACATTTCTGGAAAAACCTATGCTACATAATTAAGCAGGGGAATGGACTTCATATAGTCATGGAAAAATTATTAAATCATTGTTTTCTTCAATTTCTTGTTCATTTAATGCCTGGTACAACTAAAGGTATGTTTGATTTGACAAATATAATGATAACAACAAAAATAGATCATAAGAGTTTAATTTAAGAGCTGATGTCTAAACATTTCCCATGGTTTTCTTGATAATGACTTTGGTTATCATCAAGAAATCCATGGAAAATGGCAATATATCAGCTCTTTAATTAAACTCTTTTGAGATATTTTTGTTGTTATCATTATATTTGTCCAAACAAATGTACCTTTAGTTGTACTAGGTATTTAAATTAAAAAGAAATTGAAGAAAAGGGGTGGTCTAATCAGTTTTTCCATGACTGCATTCCTTTCATTATGTTCTCCCTTGTACACTCAAAATTTTAATATGTTCTGAACCAAAACACAGCGTTTGTTACTGATTTATGACAAGAAGAACATGAGCAGTATCTCATAAATAATCTTCAGGTTCCAGCTTTCAGATGATGTATACCACTTATATGTGCCATCTACCATTGACCTGCTATCTCCCCCTAAAAATCCCCAGTCCCCCAACCGAAAAAACACAAAAATGGCTCTAAGGCTTAAGAGGTAGTGATTTTCCTTCATTTGTAACCTTAAATAGGTATGTTCTGCACCCATTATTGTTTGAGTGTGCATTTACTGTAGCTTTTTTGTTTTATTAAGTCCTTTATTTATGCCGCGGGGTTGCCATAACACAAAGTGAATTGACTTGAACAATTCTAAAGTGCAGCTCACAAAGTGTTGTACTCCTTGCTTTGCTAGCCTACTGTTAATGCTTAATAGGATAGATAGGTTTCAACAGGCATTGGTCATGCCTAGCCCCTCTACTATTCTCTCCTCGCAGAAGTCAAATGAAACCTGATTGCTGAAATGCATTTGCTCTCGTCCTGACTAGAAACTCGACAGGTGATCATTAGCCTGGTACATCGCTTGAAATAATAAAAAAGGGGGTGTAAAAAAAAAAAAAAAGCAGGGAAAAAAAGGGAAAATCAAATTGGACTACCGTTCTCCAGAGCAAAATAACCTTACGAATGCAGCCTCAGTAGTGTAATGTACTCGATTTGGGCTTAACATCGATTGTCAGGCCGCTTGTTGTGATGAAGGTCACACTGGCTTCAACATGGACTCAGTGCTCAACACAGCGTGGATCAAGACAGACTTAAGGGGAGGCTTTAGCCCTCTCAGATTCTCATCACCAGCCCAAACTCAAGAGGAATGAGTAAGCAGAGCTGCAAAACCTCAGAGAGGAGAGAAAACAGCCCTCAACCCCCCTGATCCAATAAGGGAAATCAATTGCTTTGCCCCAGAAGCCATCTGAGAGAGAGACGAGCGTGGTTGCACGAAAAAAGCCAACTCGTGGAAAGTGTTTGACTAGCTTTTTTGGCTCATATTCTCTCTAACCCTCCATTCTGGTTTTTGTTAATTGTTGTTATTCACTCCTCCCACCTCTTCCATAGCTCTCATCTTCTCTGCGCACCGTTTGCCAGCCGGTCCCAAAGAGCTGTCCGGACCTAGCAATTAACCGCCACCTCATTAGGCTAGAAACGCAGTGTGAATCCTGAATAATCACTTGGCTTGCCTTTTTTCATGCCCGTAAATACACACACACATACACACGAGAACCCCTCTCTACTTCTCAGTTGTGGGCCGCTCCATAAATGAGATGGAGAGAGAGCGGGGAGGTTGCAGCTATCTTTCCGTTTCCAGACACTGCGAGTGAAAGCATGGGCAGAGAAATGAGAGGATGGATGGAGAGCAGTGGAAAAAAAAATACAGAGTGCAAGGTAGGAATGAAATAGTGTTTGGGCATGCAAAGGCAATTTTGGCTTTCCCAAAAGAGGGCACCACTAAGCCCATTGGACTTTAGAAGTCACCATGTCAAGAGCTTGAAGGGGATTGGTTGAGGGTGGACGCCCATATTCTGTGGCCTCTGGTGCTGAGGGCGATGGGTGAAAGTAATAGCTTGGCCCCACACACGACTTAGGTGGAAGTAGTGCTTTTCATTGGTATTAATTGAAATTTTCAATCAGTGTGCCAGTGTGCAAGACTCACAGTACATGTGCAGGAGAGCTGAACATATCTCAGCAAGAATAACGTTAAAGCTGCAGTAGGACGTTTTATGGAAAATGCAAAAAAACTGCCAGAATTTCAAAATATAGGCCTCCTGCTGCAGCTCTCCCCTCTCAGTCCTAAGACCCATCCACCAGACAATCATGGGCATGTGCACACGCTTGACATACTGTGATTTGAGGCTCTAGCTAGCTACATAAACATGAACTTAAATTAACAGCAGCTGTTAGCCCCTGGGCTATCATTAGCAGAAGGCTAAACTATTAGCAACATTTTCCCTGCACCTCTGAAACGCTTCACCGATATTGACACGTTTTATTGCGTTAATTGTCACACTCTCTAATTGTCAGACAGTGTACTCTTTTTTTAGACGTCCGTCTTCAGTTTATGGTTAGCAGCAGTTGCTTAGCAGTGTCAGGCTTTCACCATCTGAAGGCACATATGTGCAAGAACATGGACATTTGTTGAGCAACAGCAATGCCCTTTGACCTGTGCCACATTTTTCTGTAGCGGGCGAGATTTTGCCAAGTCAGAGTCAAGGTGAGGTGCAGAAGTCTAGTTGTCTCTTGGATCGCTTGAATTACATTGTTTATTATGGAAAATTTGCAGAATTATTCCAAAAAAAACCCAACAATTTTAATAAAGAGCATTTACGTGATCTATTTAGCCTTGAGTACAGTTATTTAGCTTTCTTTTATTTTTAAGTCCTTTGAACAAATGTTTTGTACCTCTTCCCCCTGATTGTCTGTTCCTCTATGAGCCAGGTAGCTTTGGCAGGTAAGCCCGACATCTGCCTGTTTCCTTGGGTAAAAAGACCAAAAGAAAGTTTCTTTTGCTCTTGATGAGTTATTTTGTATTGAGCCAGTACAGATTTTCCACTCCTTGCTTGGTTTTAATTAAAGACCGGGTGAGCTTTTAAACCACAATGTGCATGAAAGGACAATTAATGGGGCTTTGTAATTGCTTCGAGACCACTCTGGCCACTTGCAAACATTATCAAAAGCCTTTCACTGTACGCTGGAATAAGAACAAGAGGTGGGAGGGGTATTTGTGTGGGTATGTGGGGACATGGGAAAGAGAATCAAAATATAAAAGCGAGTGAAAAGCAGGGAAAGCAATTATTTCTCACAGGTGCTCAGATCACACATTTCATATTAGTCAATTCCTTTGTTGACGCTTTGTAAATAGCAGCATCACACATCTGACTAGTGTCAATATTCTGGACCTGATTGAATTCAGTGGAGCAAATGCACTTGCAAATACCATACACACCTTCTGCAATCAAACATGACACGGATAGATGTACTTTGTGTGGGATGCATTTGGAATGCTACCACGGTGTTAGCATGACACAGATGGAAGTCACTGCCAGGTGCTAAAAGGCTCTCATTTTTTATCCATTTCCAGCCACTTTTCTTACTTATGGTGACTCATGGTCAAATGGGATAGTTATGTTATTTTGTTAAAATACTCTCTTTTTTTGCCTCATACCATTCATTTTCCTCAACTTTACCAAAATGTTGGTTATAAGTGTGGAAGAATTATTCTCTTTACAGCTGCTCCAAAAACTTGGCTGGAAATGTCAGGAACTTCCTGGATATCGAACTAAAACGGACAAATAATTATTACCATATTGATAAGTAAGATCGGTGTGATTTTACCATTTTTACTGGTATCAGATTATTGAATGAGTGTTATCAGCAGTAATCAGCCCATATGAGTAGGTATTCTACCTGCTGGCAGGTTAAACGGTTGCTATTAGCCCATTCAATGGCTGCTCTCTGAAAACAAATCGATCGGTTTAAAGGCCAAAGTTTCGCCATAAAACCACTTCCCTAAGGTTAGGGCAATAAAAAAAAATCCTTGTTAGATGTTTAACCTAAATATTGTTTAA
Organism: Centropristis striata; assembly: GCF_030273125.1. NCBI lineage: Eukaryota > Metazoa > Chordata > Actinopteri > Perciformes > Serranidae > Centropristis > Centropristis striata. The sequence goes on from NC_081533.1 coordinate 26,708,565, forward strand.
CCTAAATGTGTGTAGATGTCATGAGTTAAGATACTACGAGTACGCCAAAAGCACCGGAAGTGACATACTTATGTAGGTTACTTCAAAACCTGAGGTTAACTTTCTTTACTTCTTACAACATCATCAACTTTTATTTTGACATCGCACATGACCCCGGTCTCCTGGGTGAAAGTCTTCAACCACGTCCCCTCTCTTCCTCCCTAAGAACGACTTTTCATGCTTCATGCCTTTTCTGTGCTTCCCCCTCCAATTTCACATTCCATAAAGTCACTTCCACCTTGTTGATGGAAAAATACTGACTTCATTGTTATTTTGATGTCCTGTGACTTTGTAATCTCCACACTGTGTTGAAAAGTGTTAGGTTTGCAGAAGTCTGAAGGTCAGTAGAGAAATAATTGGTGCCTTATACACAGTTGCATACCAGTCAAGGCCAGGTTATGTTTCAAACAGGAAGTTTCCCCCATGCTGCCCAAATGACTGGAGATAACTTATCTGTTGCAAAGCTCAGCAATGTGTAACTGGGAGTATTCTGCATTATGCTTAAATACTATTTGAATTTCACTGGATGTGGAGCTCCTCTTCCATAAGTCTTGGGTTGTGTGAGATTGTGTGCTCTGTTTGAATAAAGAGACACTTTGACTTCAAGATCCTTTTTTTTTGGGAATGATTCTTCACCCACAAATGACCACAGGTGGTAGAGGGTGCTGCTAAACAACACATTAATATCACCCCATTCAGTGGGTAGCAAGGTTATTATAGTTAATGAAAACTAACAAAATAACGAAAACTAAAATTGAAAAAACATTTTTGTTAACTGAAATAAAAATAAAAACTGAAACTGTATTGTGTGGTTCCAAAACTAACTAAAATTATAGTGAAAATGTCCTTAGTTTTCGTCTTTGTCAACTTTTTTCATACATAATTCAGTGTTTCTATTTCAACATGCAGGAACACATGGTAAATATGTTTACTGAGACTGGGATGTCTACACTTCAACCAAAATACAAAACACCCCAAACTGTAAGAGTTAATAACCTTATTGGGCCTAAGATGGATAAACCAAAGGAAATGAAGGCACATACCAATTACATAAAAACTAAAACTAACACTAAAACTAAGAAAAACTAAACTAAAACTAAGCATTTTCAAAAAATAAAAACTAAACTAAAACTAGCAAACTCACTCTAAAAACTAACTAAAACTAACTGAATTTGAAAACAAAAATTCACAACAAAATTAAAACTAAAACTCATGAAAAATCCAAAACTATTCTAATCTTGGTGGGTAGCTGGAGCAGGCTCCTACTCGCCCTTACTTACAGGCTGATAACCACTGATGGCGCCCATTCAATCATCTGATCACATTCAAATCGGACGTGTGGCATGTGTTGATGTGCCACTCTGAAAGTAAGCCTTTGGCCATGCCCTCTTTTTCCTGTCACAGTGATAACGTCTGAGACTAGAGGAGAAGCTCGTCTTCAGAGGAAGTATCATCTTTGCTAACATGAATGACAGCTGCAATACAAGCAGAGGCAGTATTTATCATTGGGAGTGCTGACCACCTGAAATAAAAGCCAGTGCTTTGGGGACGACTGCACTCCCAGAATACATTACATGTTGGATAGTACTTGTCCACACATACGATTTGGTTGGAGGAAATACTGCACTGTAAAAAAAAGCCTGTTGTTTTTACGGTAAAAAACCGGCAGCTGTGGTTGCCAGAACTTTACCGTAATAATTATGGTAGAACTTTTTTTTAATATTATGGTTAAATGCACTGTTGATTTCACGTTTGAGATTGCCATTTTATTCTTTTTTTTACTGTCAAAAGAAACGCTGTTTTGCCATATAATTGACAAGAAAATACTTTATAAACGAAAACGCATGAATTAAAGATTTTACCATTAAATATTACAGTATAATTTTGTTAGACATATGGTATTTAGTACATTTAAAAGTGAGAAAAAGTATCTTTTACAAAAGATAAATGCAAAAATGACAGTGGCGGCTTGTATATATATTACATTAAATACATATTACAGTGTATTTTACAGTGGAGTAATGTGTTTTTCAAAAAACAAAACTGTAAAAAGTACTGTTTTAGCTGATGCATACATTTACGATGTTTCATTGTTACTGAAACTGAATTAACCCATTTATCATTTTACGGTCTTTTACTGTCGTGGTTTAGCAGTTTTTCAAAGTAAAATTTGACATTTTTTACAGTGTGCTATGTCAGACAGTCAAATTCCCTCATATTTTCTCTCTCTTTTTCTTTCCCTACACACGCCTACAAACACACAGGAACCTCTGCTTAGAATGTCAATGTTTCCTTAGGGCACCAGCACGGAGAGAGACCTTTACTCAAGTTGACATGGTAGATCATCAGGACTGACACGTACACACACGCACGCGCACACATTCAAACACACATCTTCCTTGTATTTATCCCTGTGGGGGTTGAGCTGTCGATAAGTTGAGCTGACAGTCTCCTCTTCACCTCATCTCCCCTATCCATCCTGTCCTCTTCTTCAACTCCTCTATCTCCAAGCCCTCTATTCCCTGTACAACTCCCATTACTCTCTTTCCCCCACTGCTGCTCCCTGTAGGACGAGGGAATCCCATGTCACTGGTAACAGGGGCTTAAGCATTTAAAGCATGAGAAATTTAAACATTAGTACCATTAATCGTGGTCTTTCAAGCCTATTCAAGCCGGACTTCGAAGTCTTTCTTTGGTGTAAAATGCTATCAAAGATTATGCATAATATACTTTTATTTCATCAAAGAAATAACTGTGCAGCAACTTTTGTTCAGATTTTGACACAATTGGAAGGATCTGTCTTATACTGGTGAGTTTCGTAGATTAAATAAAGGTTTACATTAAACACTGAATTTCTTCTTTGGTAGGAAAAACATCCAGCTTGTCATTCTTTCAGCCCGTATTCTGAAAATCCGGTCAAGCTTTGCTTTATATGTACATTAGAATACTTTTTTCCTTATCTTTTGAGTTATACTATCTCCAAATGAATGCAGTAGTGATAACAAATGCTAACATGCTAAACATAGCGCCATTAAAATGAGTCACAATTGGAAGGATCTGTCTTATACTGGTGAGTTTCTTAGATTAAATAAAGGTTTACATTAAACACTGAATTTCTTCTTTGGTAGGAAAAACATCCAGCTTGTCATTCTTTTAGCCCATATTCTGAAAATCCGGTCAAGCTTTGCTTTATATGTACATTAGAATACTTTTTTCCTTATCTTTTGAGTTATACTATCTCCAAATGAATGCAGTAGTGATAACAAATGCTAACATGCTAAACATAGCGCCATTAAAATAAGTCAGATTAGATCAGAGATATGGATAAAAGAATGCATTATTTCAAGCCGTTTAACTTAACAATTCTTTCCACCTACACTGTTTTACATGCTTCATTATACTCATGATGTTAGAGATGGTGATCATGATGATAAAGCATTTAAAATCACCTGTTATAAATAGAAAAATGGCTTAGCTTTTCGGTGGATTTTAGAGGCAAAGAAATATTGATCAACCTGGGGGAAAAAAAATACTATGTATACAAGTTCTTGCTGAAAGATGTAATCAACAAGCACTGCATGTCCAGGAACTCTTATAGCATCCTTGAGGAAGAATCCTCTATTCGCCCATTTTCTGGACATAATAATTGATTGTGGCTTCACTGGAAGCTTAAAATGGGTTTTGAAAACTTCATCTCATCCACCACACTGCCTTTTCTTAATGGCTTTTGAACTGCACTAGAAGCAATATATGTCACGACCTCTGGCAGCAGTTAATTGGTTGTTTGACTGAAAGCTTTGTGAACTATATGGTTGGGCCATGCAACGTAGGAACATGAAATTGGTCTATCCATGTATGTGTTGTAATTCTCTTGTTCAAGCTGTAGTAATCCTGTAGAGTTCACGTCTATGTCAGCCTTTTCTTGCACAATATGTGGCTGTGGCTGTAAGACATGTATATACTGTGTGTGCATGTGCTTACATTCAAATCAGGAGTGTCATTGCATTGCAAACTGACTCCCTCCTGAACACTGGCTGTTATATTTTACTCTGCTGGACTAAAACTACCCTCACATCCTCCCCTCTGTCCCCAGTCCAGTAATGGAATTCCCCAAGCGGAAACGCAGTGGCCATTTTAAAGCGGGCCTGAATCAGGTGGCTAGTGAGGTGATAAATGATGGCGGCTGAAGAGGCCGATAAATCAGGAATATCCCTCTCTCCTTCCCTAAAGAATTAATATACATTGAGGCGCATTTCACTGTGACATTTTAATAGATTTTCTTTTATCCCCGAACCCTTTTTGCTAAAGCCCTGTGTGGAATTTAATATGATCTTGGGGTTATTATGTTGTGTCCAGTGAGAGATCTTATTGATATTTAGTCTCGCAAGAAGTAAAATCTTTTTGTATTTACTACCATGACAGAACTGAATTATAAACCTCCAGTGTATGTGCTCTACTGTTTGCTTTCCTTTTTATGCCTTTTCGACCAAGGCAGTTCCAGTAAGGGTTCAGAACCGGTGCCTAATCTTGAACCAGTTCTTTGCTATTCAACTGCCAAAGAACCGGCTCTCGGCCAGGAAAACTGGTTCCAGAGCGGCACCAAGTCTTACGCCACAAACCAACACGTCAGGGGCTCAGGGCGGGATTATCTGACCAACAAGACCAACTAAAACATGTATCATTCATTTAATTTAGTTAAACTGCAATGTGATTGATACGGGCTAGAGGTAGTGGCTTATCGTTAGTGGGCTAGCATTAGCGATATAGCATTAGCGAACTAGCGTTAGCTTACAACAAAGTGTAACATTAACATCTTACCTTCAGTGTTAATAAGAACGTAATCGCCGTTTATAGCATTCAAGATGAGCAGAATGAATGTGTGGTTCATGTCGTGTTTGGATGTCAAAATAGACCCGCAACATTTGTAACGACACGATGTAGTCCTCTAGTGTTGTTATTATATTATTATATATTATGCTATTATTATATATTATGCTAAGAGAGTGGAGACGTAAACAAAGGTATATAGTGATGAAATGACACGGCTCTTGAGTCTGTGGAAAAGCAAACATGTTCTGAGACGGTTCACAGGTTGACCCAACTGCAAACCAGCACCAGCCCAACAAAATAACGAGGTTCTTATTGGTCTTAAAAGGGGTATTTGATTTGATCCTGACTTTTTGACTCAGTGTTTGACTTAATGAAGATATGTAGACACAGTCTATGTGCCCCTGCGTTACTACACTGGGATGCACTGTGTTGAGAGTGTGTCAACATTATTGCTTCATTTCAATCTGTTTGTTTTTGTACTCGATGGATGGATGACATGGTGAAGTATAGATGAGAGTGAGAGAGAGAGAGCAAAAGAAGGCGTAGAGAGAGAGAGATGGCACTCTTTTCAAAGCCACCATTCCTTAGCTGTCGAGGGAAAGTTTGACTTTGGAGTGTATAAACAAGTCCCATCACTATCTGACACATAAGAAGATTTTTTTTCATTTCATTTCTATATTACTGGAGTTCAGCTGCTTATATGCAGTGCCTCTAACTATGTAAGGCACCATTAATAAGAATGATTGAAGACATTTAGATCAATAATGTAGCCATGCAGCGCCCCCACAGCTGCTATCATACAAAGAGCACAGAAATTATTTTTTTCTTACTACATCTCTACTGGTTAACCTTCTTAGTCCTCTTATTATTGCCATTATGTATTTTTTCCATTGTCAGGACTATCAATTGCATAATTACAGAATACTTTTCAGATATGGAAAAGCAGTGTTGACGTCCCATGTGTATATGTGGTTTTTCTCAACGGGCATTGCTCATTTTTTCTCCTTTCTTGTTGTTGCCATGGTGTTCCATCTCAGAGGGCAGCGGCTGCATGTGTATAGCTGCTGCCAGCTCACTTCTGGCCATAAGAAGATTATACACACTCTAAAGTGTATATGCTCCAAATCTCCTGAGAGAAAAACCCAAGAGGGATATTGGTGTGTGTACATGGGTCATAGGCAGTTACTTTTAGTTATTTGGTGCCAATGTCGTCCAACCCTATGACCACATAAGTCCTTTGCTCCTCCCCTAGAATATGACCTATTACTATCCAAGGGTAGGATTGTAACTCTGAAACTCATAGGGGTCCTAAATTTACACACATATGGGGCGTAAGAGATCAGGACATCCTCATACCTGGAATGTGAAATGTAATGCTCACAGTTGGTTAGATTTAGGAAAACATCATGATTTGGGTTGAAAGATGTAGGCTACACTTAACTTCAGTTTACCCATGTAAGTTAAGTGTGTTACGTAAATTCACATGCATACATAAATTGAATAAAGTCAACACTGACTTTAGGTTTCACATGGGACCTGAACACCAGTTTCCATGATCACAGTCCCCATCCATCCACTCCAACCACCCTTCCCGGACTTTATCTCTCTTTATAGTCACCTGACTTCCTCCTTTGGTCCTGTCATAGATACTACAGCCACTAGAGGTCAGTCACTTAAACATAAATATGGCTTATTGTAAGCTGCTTATACATGACCTATGAGGGTTGTTTTTAGGGAATGGGCGAGACTGGTCTCCCCGCAAAAACGTCATTATAAGATGTTTGTACATGCAGCAAAATACGACACATTTTCGATTTAGACTGTCCACTGCTGCCATCTTGCGACTGTAGTGGTAATGATTGACGGTGATGCAGATTTTAAATGGCGGAGTCAAACAAACAGCGGACTTTCACCCAGGAGAATGGGGTTCGTGTCCCATTTGAAAACAAAAGAAAACTATGGTTTATGTAACTTCGATTTTTATGTAGAAAAGTAACTGTGGCTCCATGGCTCAGGGTTTTTTTTACAACCGCGAATGGTACATGTATGTAGAATTATTTTTTTTTGCTACTTTTAGAACGATCCGCGTTACCGCAAGCCAGGAAACGCTTATTTTGACAAAGACTCATATGTGTCATTATGGGTGGTGTTGACAAATGGTCTATTCTCTCATTTATGTGAAAAATGGCAGTTATGTGAAAAATGGCAGTCTCCAAAAATACATTAAGCTGGTTTAATTCTTAATTCTGCTGAATGACTGCAGACACGAATGCAGCTGCATACATGACATGATATACAAAAAGATAACTATGGTTATCATAACTTAAGTTTGCTTTCTCCTTCTCAACTTAATTTCTATGCACATTCAGAATTTCTGTTTGTTTTTATACTCAGTTTCTTGTTGTTGTTTCTTGAGTTTGTTTTCCAGCACAGGGAGTATGTGTATTTGTAGTAAATGAGCTTCAGTGTTACATTAGTTTGCAGACTCACACAGGTTTGTAATTAGTGTTACAAATGTGTAACCACACCACACATTTTATTTTTACTCTGCTGTCTTATACAGATAAAAAATGTCCATGGTGTGTTTAAGATGAACACCTTACATCTACATGTGTCCCAATCTCTGCTTCACTTCCATTATAAATGTTGAAATGTGAAAATCACTCCAGAATTTTGTATCCTCTGAATCTTTTGCCTTTATACACTCACAGACACACAAATTCCCAGCAGCCTACCCCACAGTGCATCTGAGGAGGGCCAGGGATCGATTGAGGCCGGGCATATGAGCATAACAAAGTAGACAAGTGTCCTTGAGCAGAGCAGAAACCACATTAATAACCCCCAGTGATGACGGCCCACTTCTCTCAATGCAGCCGTTCTGACTGTAGCTGAAAATGCAGCTCTACAGCATTGATAATATACATTTTTTTGCACTTTTTTATTTTGTGGCATGCATTAGAGAACCAAGAAGTATTTTATTTTGTTTGGGATGCTGAGAAAGATGCAGCTGGAGCATCTGACCTGTCTCCATGAATCATCTTGTTGCTGAACACTCTACGCTCTGCTTTCCCTCTGACAGATCACTCACTACAGATGCATCTATCTTGTGTTTCTCCAACTGTGTTTTCTTACTTGACCTGCTTAAAATAAGCCAGAACCTCTTCCCTATTCACTTGTCTCGAGCGCCATGCTCGCCAGTTCCTCTATTATTCATGGCGAGGCTGTTCTTTGTAAATAGAGTTGCCTCGGCTGCCCAATCAGCTGCCGTGTATCGGCGGTGACCACAGACAGGCCTGTCAAAACAATCCACCTTTAAGAGCTTTTAAAGCAAAAGGTTGAGGGGGGGAATTAGCAGAAGAATGACACGGTGAAAGAAAATGCTGTGTCATCTTTAAGGCTCCACTACATACACACACACACACACACACACCTTAGCCTTAGCCAACCCTGGTTAAACAAACAAGACCGGAAAGCTAATTTTTTTTTACCCCCACCCTTCAAATGGTAGAAAATGTGCTTACAGCAGCATGCTGTTGAATTATTTATTTGGCATTGTGCTAGTTCATGTGGATGGTGCTTTGTTTTCTTAATTCATTCCATTCACTCAGAGAACTTATCAATGTTTTAATATTCAGGTGAGTTGGAGATCATGCCACGAATAAAGTTGAATTTTAATTCTGTTGTGAGGATAGATGGAACTTAATTTTAGGTAATTTACCACAATCATAATATGACTTTATTGTACCTGGCAAATGGGGATTTTGTCCATATTTTCCTTCCGAAATCAGGACATTTTTTACCGTCAGTCATCTGACCTTGTTTGTCACATTGTCTTTAGGAGGAGAAAGCAGGCCAACAGTAAATTCCACATAAAAGTGATGTACATTATCTGAAAGCTGGGAACCTGAAGACTAATTTGCGATTCAACTGTGCACTATGTTTCTCTAGTCTAGTCAAGTTTTTGTAGCCCATTAAAAGTATAGAGTTGGAAGGACTTAGAACATTATGATTGGAGTGTACAACGGTTGTCCAAGTGCGTAATTATTTGCCATAAGCTGTTCCAGAAACTCTTGGCTTGATACCATTTGTTGCAGCTGTTTGGTGCAGAATTAAATATTTTTTTTAACACTTCAGAATTGATAAAAAAAAATGGTCAAAAATTTCTCAAAATGATGAAATGAATGCACCAAACCTTGAGGAACACCATAGAAAAAATATAGTAATGCTGAAATTATTTTTATTTTCAGTGTATCTAGGAAAGCCATACATCTTTTTTCATACATCTTTCATATTGTTTCGCAATATCCATATTCTTGATGAAATACTGAATACTGAATATATAGAAAATTATGTTTTTAATTTATTTTTCAGTCTGTATAAATAAAAATTGCACAACAAAATAAAAAATCAACCATAAATTGAAATTGTGGTGTAAAGTGCAAATCTCAACAGTTGCCAAATACCAAAAAATTATATTATAAAGTAATAAATAATAAAAATAATGCTGCAAATGCCAGTGGTGGAATGTACATTAACTCATGATTTAACATAAAAAAACATGATTTGACATTTTATTTAAATGCTGCTTACATAACTGTATCAAAAATAATCAAAACAACAATCTGTTGAATAAATAAAACATTCTGAGTGACGTAATTCTGAGTACTTTTTTTTTTTTGCTTTAAGTACATTTTGTTGCTGCTATTTTTGTACTTTAACTTTAAAAGTTTTGAATGCAATGATTTGACGTCACTACGTCGAGTAGGAATGTTGGCATTATCACAATATGCTTTTTTTTTAATCATATAAAAAATAAACCAGTATTGTCGTGAACTATACGGTATGGCACACCCTTACTGGGGTCTACCATCATCAAACATGAATACAGATGGCCTCATTGAATCCCAGAGAGTGTTAGCTTTCAAGTGATATCAAATGTATGCCAATTTACACAAATATTTAGGGACCCCAGGAATATTCAAATATAAGAGGCAGGAAAAAAAAAACACTTTTATCTTGTGTGAGAAAGCTGCATGGTTTTTGCCCAAAGCTCAATAGGATTACCATAAACTGGCCATGTCTGTAAAGGTGAGACTTGTGGGCACCCATTTTCATTCACTTATCTTGAGGACAAGGGAACCCATTGAAAATGTCTGTTCCGGTTTTTCCTTCACTAAAATTCAGCCTAAAGTCGGAGCATTATTTAGCTTTCTTCTTGAAAAGACATGCCATGGTTGGTACCAATGGATTCCTCAAGTCCTTTGTCTGCAGCCCGCTACGGCCCCTGAAAAAAAGAGTGGACCGAGGGCATCCACAAGGAGTTGAAGAGGGTAAAACATAATAATTCCTTTATAATAAGCTGAGAATTTGCCATTACCTTACAATTTGACACTATGCTGTCAACATTATGGGCACTTCCATCATTGCCACCATTGCCGTTGTTGTCGCCAACCTCTCCGTCTCGTCAAAACAAAGGCATGGCCCCCTTGTGATCTAGAAATCATTGAGAGAAGTTGCCCTTCACCTTCCTGTTCCATGAATGAACAGGCTGCAGAATAACTGTCCACATACCTACAGGGGAGATGAATTGAAAATCACATGCAGTTCTGGGATTAGCCTGAGGGCCGTTTAAATCTCATTGAAATGCTGTGAAAGGAGAGAGTGAGGAGAGTTTGAAATGTTTTTTTTCTCTTTCTCTCTCTCTTCTATTACACCTCCTAGCCCCTCTACCCCAACCCACACCACCACCACCACCACCACCACCCACGGTTCCTCCAGTTAAATTTAGCTGTCCTAATTCCCATTGTCACCTCTTCACTCTCTGCCAATTGCACTTGCTTTGTCTTCCTCCTCCCCCCCTAATCATGTCTCTCTAGTTATTCATTTCAATTTGGCATTGGCATAAATGTAATATTATCTATGCAGTCAGTGTAGTAGTAGATCATGCACTCAACGATGAAAGTGCATGGGTAAAAATGTATTTTAAATAGAGTAATTTAGGATTACATAGCGAGTCTCTTGCCTATCATACTGGAAAGTAATGCTTGGCATTTTCACCCCCCCTCTGGTTTAGTAACATTTTCAGTTGCATGGGGAACATAAAAGTTTTATTTTTCTGTGTATTCTTTATGGAAAATCATAAAATACTGCTGTTACTCAATAAGAAATATCCCTCTGCTTCCCCTCAATGATTTTCAGTTTTATGGTTAGCTTGACTTTCCAATAGATGGCTTACAGACTCCTAAATTGGCCGATCTTTGCTACTTGCCACAGATGGAGCATGCATGAGTAGTCTGCATACAGGCATTAAGTGTGTTTCGATCTAAAAGCCCATCAGTGTGACTCTCCTCCGTGTACAAATGCACACAAGCTCAAGTCCATACCCTCTCTTTCCACATGCAGACACACAGCCTCATAAATATCGCCCCCCCTCCCCACATTTTGTGTCATTCCACTCCCTGGAGAGAGGCCCATATCGACAGGCAGCACAGCTTTGCTTGATCAATAGCTTCTCTCTCTTTCTGTCTCTCGCTTCACCACACGTCTCACACATATCTCGTCTCTCCCTCTGATCTTCTACCTGAATTACTTTTTATCTTGAGCATATAGCCAGAAACCACAAAAGCTCTAATCAATCTCATTTGGTTTCATTTTCGATCAATTACCCAGCATCCCCGTATATTGGAATCTGGCTAGGATGGCAGGCGTGGAGGGTCTTCTGCATTTGATTATATATCACCGAAATTTTCATTGGCAAGGTGCATGGTGCCTCAACCCTGATTTGCACAGGCAGTCACCGTCAGCAGCACTATAATGTGCTGCTGGGAAAAGGCCAAAAGGTCATATGAAACCATTTAAGTCCAGCTAGATTGAATACAGCTGCATTTCTCTGTAGCTCGCACTCTTATGAATATAAAACTGAACCATACTGGGAGATTAGATGCCTCTACTAGTTTCATCCATATTCAAAAACAGTGTGTTTGTCTTATCTCGTGATTCGAAACGCCTTGATTGGCATCAAAATGCCATCCATACTGATTTCATAATTAATGCTACTCCAGCTGCTAATGAAAACACAAATACAAATCTTGTCTCAAGTTCCTGAGGTGTATTGGTTTTCATGTGTTAAGGGCTTTTCATTGACAGCCAGTGCAATATCGATCAATTCTGCCATAAATACATTATGAAACAAGGAGTTATTCATTATATCAGAGGTGGAAGCAAGTGAGGCTTTTAATTAAAGGCCAGCATTGGCAAAACAACTTAGTGGCCTAATTTTGAATATAGTACATGAAGAAGAAAAAAAGACTTGAGAGAGAGGTAGAGAAACAGAGAGCAGGCCTACAGGTCCCCCCCGAGGGCCCAACCACAGCCTCATGTAAATACATGGCAGCAGTGCACAGTAGAGAGAGGAGGCTCTCGCTCTGAAGCAAGAAATCCCTTCATTTTGGGAGCTAAAACAGCAGGATTGCCATCTCCTCCCATCCTCTTTTTATCTTTTGAAGTCACGGCGCATTGGGAATTGTCTGGGCCGGTTTAAAGTGTGTTAGTTGCGTGATTTGCAAGTTTGACTGCATTTGAATTAGCTTAGAATCAAGATCTGCAGGCTAAGGACAGAGTTATAAGCCTCCCTGTATGGGATTTTCGGAGATCAATTATAATATGCACTGTAGTGGATGAAAGAAAGGGATGCAAAAGGTAAAGTAGGAATATTGACTCTATCGTCATATTTCATTTGCAATGTCATGCAAATTTAATTTTGAAATGTATCAAAAAACCAATGCTTGGAGCTAATAAACGAGGCTATGCAAAGTGTAGTTGCATCAGAAGATGGCAATATAGGCTTACCTGTTTGGAATGTGATCAGACGATTGAATGGCCATTATCAGCAGTAATCAACCAATATGAATAGGTGAGTACGGGCCTGCTCCGCCTGCTAGCAGGTTGAGAAGGTCGTTATCAACCCATTCAATGGCCGCCCGCAGAAAACAAAGCTAGATATAGTTAAAAGGCTGCAGTTTCCTAAACAACTATGCCGCTAAACACACATTATTATAGCTGGCCATTCAATGGGCTAATAACGACCTACTGGCCTACCAGCAGGTGGAACAGGCCCCTATTCGCCCATACTTATGGGCTTACTGATGATAACAGCCATGCAATTGTCTTTACACGCCAGCATGTAATCTGCCAGTAAAAAGGGTAGAAGCAGTCCAGATTGCAGACAAGACACAAAAAAGTTGGCCATTTTACCCATCTATGATAGAAAGACGGTGATAGGACTACAGGAATTTGTTTAAGTTTGGCAAGATTTAATTGTGTTTTAATGTAAGCTAGTTTTGGCTATTTTTGCTACATTAGAACTTTTGGCAACCATTACCATTTATCATGTCAACTCTTTAACAAAGGCAAAAAGTGGTGTAATTTAGGACGTTTTTTGCTGTTTACATACGGCTTTTGTTATGCAGTACTTTAAAATGAGCAAGAAAATATGTTTACAGAAACATGAGCTCGTGTATTGTTTCAGTATCCCATGCTGGTGGCTTCTGGGGCTGTCAAGGACTGGAAGAAGGAGAAAATCTTTACTTCTGATGCCTGGCCTAGCTGCGGTGATAAAATATTGAAGTGGTTTCCAGCTCACAGTGAAGTCACCGCTCTTCAGATATGCTGCTTCAAGATAAAAGGCTGACCCCCTCCCCCCCTACTGCTGCCATACTTCACCTCACCCCTTCTCATCAATTACTTTCCCTTTGTCTTACCTGCTCTCAGTGTCTCTCGCTGTTCTTGCACATATTTGAGTGTGTGAGGGAGCAAAAGAGTGTCTATTGATGACACCATAACAAGCAATGACTGGACGGTTTTATCTTACACACGCTCGTATACGTGTTCATTTATGACATGGTTCACACTGAGCTCTTTAGTGAATCTTGTCTGATTTGAGCACATGTGGTTCCACCCCACACAGGCATGCTGTCTTCTCTTCTCTGTGTGTGCTGATAGTTAAACATGTGGACGTCTGCTTTGGTATTAACGAGATGTAGAGTCCTAGAAGCTACGACAGCAGTTTCCCCAGAAATAATGTAAGTTGGGAACATCCAATAACAAGTGGTCACTCGAGAGACAGTGACACGCTGCTGCCAGGTGTGAACTGTAATCCAACTCAAAAGGAAGTGGACAAAGTCTGGATATTTCCAGCTCGTTTGTTTCTGACTGCTTTAGTCTATGGGCAAGAACCAGCATTCTAAATTCATCTCATGCCTATGCCTCTCTTTCCCCCTATCTAACTCTCAATCTCTCTGTCGATCCCTGTCTCTCTCCCCCCTCCTCCTCCTTGCATATGGCAGTGATTCATCACAGCAGTGAAACTGTGAACACAGGGAGACAAGCCAGTGAGTAGCGTATGGTAACTGCAGCTGGCACTTATTTTAAAAAGCAGACAAAAGAAGGAAGTAGAGAATGGTAAGGGATGGATTTATTTCAACTTCATGTGACCTGTCCAGTCCGCTGGACAAGGAAAGGCCCTTAAGAGGTTGATGAGCCTATCGACACTGTATTTTGGATCCCAATAAGGTCAAATGTGATATTGACATTTAATAATAAAAAAAATCACACTATGATTACTGAAATACAAACATGTCACTGCTCTCCAGTGGACAAATTACATTATTGTGATACAATTTATATATGTGAACATTACAAGACCGCAGGTTTATAATCAATTAGCTAATTTCGGGAGATATTGGCTTGACCGATTTATTGGTCAAATTTAAGGAGGACCACAGCCAGTAGTCTATAGACCTCGCTATACCAACAGTACTCTATAGACCTCACTATACCAACAGTACTCTATAGACCTCATTATACCAACCTTACTCTATAGACCTCACTATACCAACAGTACTCTATAGACCTCACTATACCAACAGTACTCTATAGACCTCATTATACCAACCTGCCTCTATAGACCTCACTATACCAACCTTACTGTATAGACCTCACTATACCAACAGTACTCTATAGACCTCGCTATACCAACAGTACTCTATAGACCTCACTATACCAACCTGCCTCTATAGACCTCACTATACCAACCTTACTGTATAGACCTCACTATACCAACCTGCCTCCATAGACCTCACTATACCAACAGTACTCTATAGACCTCACTATACCAACAGTACTCTATAGACCTCACTATACCAACAGTACTCTATAGACCTCACTATACCAACCTTACTCTATAGACCTCGCTATACCAACCTTACTCTATAGACCTCACTATACCAACAGTACTCTATAGACCTCACTATACCAACCTTAATCTATAGACCTCACTATACCAACAGTACTCTATAGACCTCACTATACCAACAGTACTCTATAGACCTCACTATACCAACAGTACTCTATAGACCTCACTATACCAACAGTACTCTATAGACCTCACTATACCAACCTTACTCTATGGACCTCACTATACCAACAGTACTCTATAGACCTCACTATACCAACAGTACTCTATAGACCTCACTATACCAACCTTACTCTATAGACCCAACACTGGGTCTTACAGGGTTAAAGCTACAGCTGTATTTATATAAATACATTTTTAGCAATAAGTCAT
Source organism: Centropristis striata (assembly GCF_030273125.1). Taxonomy (NCBI): domain Eukaryota; kingdom Metazoa; phylum Chordata; class Actinopteri; order Perciformes; family Serranidae; genus Centropristis; species Centropristis striata. The sequence continues at coordinate 26,724,058 of NC_081533.1, forward strand.
TCCTGTGCCTCCAGCCATGTCACTGACTGCTCATGAACTGGAGTCAAACTGTCAAACGAGACAGTGCTGATCAAATATGAATAAAGATTCTGTGACTGCATTGCCTTATTTTCACCTTAAATATGTTCAGAAACACATTTTTGTGTACATCTAACAGCTGCAAGAGGAGGTCTCACTCTAATCAAATTCTGGCTTTTTTTCTGGCCTTTTCTAGTTTCTAGCCTACTTCAGCTTTAAATTGAACACCCCATACATAGTATCCATTTTTGAAAGATTAAATTATATGATGGCAAGCAGCCACTCACCCCACATCGGATATTTGGAGGCGATGAAATGTGACAACTACACATATGGGTGTCATTAAAAACAGCATTACAAAACGATATCACGCTTACTTTCATAATCAAGTTGAATGGTTTCTTGTAATTTGCTGCAGTTAATGTTTTTGCAAAGAAAAATGATAAAAATACATTTTAAAAAATTGTTTTTTTAAAGGTTGTGCTGTCACAGAGACAACAACAACAATTAAATACCAAAGATAACATGAATTGGAAAGGGAGACTGGCAGAAATGGAAAAGGGATAATGAAAGACTGTGAGAAGAGGTAGAAGAGATCCATACTGGAGCAGGAGGAGATGGTTTCCATGCTTATCGTGGTCTCCAGAGAACCAGCCAAGCAGCACACATCCACCATGTTCACAGTGCTTCTAGATAACAAGCACATAGAGCAAACCTTTTCAGATTCAAACCACTGAATTACATTTTCCTGCATACATCCTTACTTCCGTCTTAAATGCTATACAGATTCAGTTCCACCTTTAACACTTTCCTCCTACATTCCCTATGTCCCATGTTGTTTCTATCCTTGTTTTCTCCATATTTTCTCTCTCCTTTCTTCCATCCTCATTGTAGCTTTCCTCTCCTGCACTCTTGCCCCCCGCTCTGTCTCCACATGTATACCATAACACTGGCAACCTCTCTAGCAGAGTTCACTCCTATGCCTTTCTAATGCAATGCCGTGCTGTGGCAGGGGCCCCTGGGGGCCACAAGGCATTGTCCAATTGAGGGGGTCTTCTAAAGAAAGCAGGAAAGAGGGAGATAAAAAAAGTAAATTTTTACTTCAATTTATTGTGTGTGTGTGTGTGTGTGTGTGTGTGTGTGTGTGTGTTCAGCTGCAAGTTATTCAGTGTGGAAAAGATAAGAAAAGACAGCAGGTGATTTGAGTTTAAGATGCAGCTTGTACGCCCAGCTCTGAGAAATCAGTCAGGCTTTGAACCCTGTCTTTACCCTAGTTTAATTCATGAAGCAGCCGTGTGTGTGTCTGTCTGTGTGTGTGTGTGTGTGTGTGTGTGTGTGTGTGTGTGTGCGCCTCAGAGACAGAACAAGGAAGAAGTAAGGAGAGAGAGAGATAAGTTAGGCTGATCTGTGAGTGCAGGGCAAAGGAAAGAGAGTGATGCACTCGGCTCGAGTGGAATCCATCTTAACTGGGCTCTAGAGCGACCCACTCCACTGTCCTCATTTTCATATAACTTGCTCCTACTGTCTTTATATCTGGTAATCAGTGATCTGCCTCCGCTTTTCTCTGCGTCTTGTCTTTTTCTACATTCAAGGTGATAACCTCATATCTCGCTTTCACACTTTGGAGATAGGAAGCCACGCTTTTAACTTGACATCTCTGCAGTTTTTTTTTAGATATAATTGGTTTTGAAAAGGGTTTCATTTGAAGACACAAACATTCAGTTGTACTGTAGCATCCGGTCACGAGGGAACAAAACAGCAAATGCTGATTGCTTTTCTGCTTTGATTTGATTTGCTCCAAAAAACATGGCTTATTGGCTTTCCCTCTTGACACCTAATGTTCTTTATCTTTCGTTCATTGTCAGTCTGGAGACTGGTTGTTGAATCAGTACTGTATTTTAAGCTTTATATGGTATTTGCAGGAATAATAAGAGCATGTGGCAATTGTTTCAAGGGCAGAGCTTTGAGACAGTAGCTGTACTTTCTTGGTCTGTTGATATAAAACTACAGAAATTTGATTTCAGAGTGATGAGGCATTGAAAAGAAAAGGAAATGTTAAGCAGGCAATCAGTGTTTTTGAGTTTATTCTTAAAGAGAATGAATCGAAGTTGACCAATAAATTGAACTTCTATTCGTCAGACTGGTCAGGAGATTTAGGCAACAGATTGCAAGCAATATTTTTAATTAAATCTAACTATGTTACAAGTTGAGTTAATAACAACTTAACAGGAAGTGCCTGCCAATTAAAAACTGACTAATTCTATTGTGTTGGATTCATTCAAAATTCTCTTGATTTAGAATTACATACACATCAAGATTATATTTAATGTGATCAAAATAAGTAGATTCTATCTCAAACATTTTAATATTAAAGTTACTTGAACAGCTGCCTCAAAATCAAGGACGCATTTATATTTAATACATTTTAGCAAATATATTAAGTAAAATGAAATGACTACAGAATAATTTATTACAGTGTATTAATATACAGACTGGTCTCCCCTCAAAAACTTCAATATAAGCCCTTTGTAAAGGCAGCAAAAGACGAGTCATATTTATGTTTTAGAACACTTGAAGAAACAGTGGACTTTCACCCAGGAGAACGTGGTTCATGTCCAATGTGTAAACAAAAGTAAACTTTTTACATAACTTCTGCTGTTAACGTAACTTGGCTCATGGTTTGTAAATCAATTTTTTTTTGTAACTTACGTTTTTTACCGAACTTCCGTGGCTCTCATAACAATTTCACTTCCGGCAGGAAGTTCTTTTGCCCTAAACCTAGGTCAGTGGTTTTATAGCCCAAATTCACCAAAACTGCAGCCTTTTTTACAACTGCGAACCATACGTGTATGTATAATGTCATGTGTGCTATTTTCAGAGTGCTCCATTGTACCGCGAGCCACGAAAACGCTCATTGACAAACGGTCTATTCTGTCGTTTCGGTTGGAGATCTTGATTGCTAATATCACAGAATCCCCACATCACCAAAAATCCATGAGCTGTTTTGATTTGTTCCCCTTTTTGCAGCACATTTTACTTTTGTGTCTAAACCGCCATTGTAGCTCCTAGGAGGCTTTATTTGTGCAGCAGGATGCCAAGGCTTGTCCGGCAAACAGGTAGTAAATTATTAATAATAGGCCTTAATGAGACTGTTAGTCATTGTGTGTGTGCCGGCTCGCTTTTGTGCATTCAGTGACTGTGCGGGTAATTATTTAAAGGGAAAGAAATTGGAGAAACAAAGAGAAAATGGCTGCAGAAATAGAGAGGGATGAGGGTGTGGGAAGGGGCGGAGGGAGGAAATCGGAATGTAGACGGCATGTGGAGAGGATGAATTGCATAATTAAAAAAGTAGCCGGTGCATATTGATTGCGCAGATCCTGGGATAGGATTGTGAAGGAACGTCCTGGGAGTGGAACTGTCCCCAGGCCAGAGTGAGAGATAGCGAGGGCAGGGGGCAGGGATAATGAGCTTCTATAAAATGGAAACCGCTGTTCATTTAACACACAGTTATCTGTTTCATTTTGACGGAGACTTTCACATATAGTCGTGCATTAACCTACAGAAATACAGAAAATGACACACAGACATTCTGCAGAAACACACGCTTGCAAACATGATTCTCATGCTACAAAAAGGCACGGAACAGAGACGTTTAATTTCCTGCTTCGCGTGAAAAAAATGCATCATGCTGTCCCTTTATTTTGTGTCACTTCCATTTTTTTGGTCCCTTAGGCTGTTTAGGAAGCCAAGAAAAGCATTGTGTGTTTCCCCCTGGGGAGGGAAAGTGAAAGTAGAGAGAGGAAGAGAGAGACAGCGGTCCCCTGTTCAGTTGAGTCAATTTGGCTGCTGGTCCCCTCTCGGTGTGTTTGAAGTGTGTTTGTTGACCCGTAGACCTACAGCACTAACATCCACCCATGAGTTAGATTCACCATGCTGGCAATCGTAAGCAATAGAGCACAAGAGAGATAAGAGAGCGGCAGGGAGAAAGTTGATGTGTTTTTCATAAAAACTTTCAGCCCAACAGCTGCAACAACAAATGGTGAGTAGTCTTCCAAAAAACGTGCAAAAACTGTTTGTTCTGTTTTTAGATGCGACACAGCATATCCTATTATAAGCTGAAAGCAGATTGGATTTGACCTTCCTTATGCCAAATACTCATAATGCATCATGATTTCAGCTTCACTCCCAGGCCTGCAGTGCTGCAACATGACCAGAGGGATGCCAAACATCCAAATAGGCTCATTTAAAAGGTCAAAAGAAACGGTTCAACTGTTGGTACAATTTTTACACAGTGGTAAAAATTGCCCTTTTTACATTTTACTCACCGTGGCCTTGTATTTCAATGCAATAAAGGAGTCCTGCAGCTCTGTTGAATCAGCACAATCATAGCTAAAAATGTCTTTTGTGCAGAATAACACAATGATAATGACATAAATCATTTATTTAATGATAGATTTTGTAAAGGTGTGAAGGTGTTACCTTCTATTACAAATTCAACAATGAATCAAATTATTAAATATTATGAAAATAATCATGAGCTGCAAATTAAAATTAAAAGCTTATAATGTAGTTTGACCTCAGCGAGCATAATAAGCATAATAAAATTCTAATGATAAAATATTTACTAATTTAACAGTCACAGGACCCAATATTCTGCATTGAGTACTTTTACTTAAACACATAGGCTACATGCTAAATGGAGTATTTTAACAGTAGTGCATTTACTAAAGTAAAGGATGTGAATATTTCCTCCAGCACTGGATACTGGTATAGGTATTCTCCCCTTACATCTATTTCCATCATCCTTCCCTCCCTGCTGTGCAGAGAGAGGTTGCATAGATAGAGCTTTGTCTTACATCAAAATGTCATCGTTTCCAGCTCGAGCAAGTTTTTTTTTTAAGATTGTGTTTTGTGGGATGACACACTGCCTTCACACTCAGCAGGATGACGGTGTGTGAGGTGTGTTGTTTTTGCAGCTTAAACCTCTAAGTGTAAGTCGGTCAAGTTGGCAACTGGGTGTCTCGCAGGTGCCTCCGCTGTGGGAAAAGTTGTGTGACAGCGTCAAAGGACTTCAAAGAAGAGTTTTTCGCGTCAAAAAAAATGCACTTGAATGCTGAGGGAGCGCAAAACCATGTACAGAGTCAAGAATGCACAATAAACACACCCTCACGGAGACGTGCAACACATGCTTGCCTCACGTGCACGCTCGTTCACTCCAGTGTCCCCAGTTTGGTACAAACTCTGCTGCATGCCTTGGAAATGGGGACTTGGACGCAATTAGAATTCGTTGTTGAAGTGCAGAATCTGGAGGCTGAGGTTTGGATACTGACATTTTAACTTACACCCCTTTTTGACCAATGAGAACCAAGTTCTTTTGTTGGGCTTTTGCTGGTGCTGATTTGCAGTTGGATCTACTAACCATCTCAGATTTCCACCTGCTTGATAGCCAGGTCATTATGTTACTGTCTATATATAAGTCTCCGCTCTCCGCGACTATAACAACAACAATGGCGGACTACATTGTCTCTTTACAAATGTTGCTACTGGCAAGAATGCACAATAAACACACCCTCACGGAGACGTGCAACACATGCTTGCCTCACGTGCACGCTCGTTCACTCCGGTGTCCTCTGACTCAGTCTTTCGGCTCGTCTTTGTTGAATTTATCAGCATAATCCTTCTGTCTTTGCTTGTTCAATGGAGAAATGGAAAAAACTAAGCCAGAGGGGGGGCGCACGAGGAGGGGTGGGATGAGAGAGACACAACCGCAAAGTAGTGGAAAAGAGACAGGACATTAAAATGCATGGGTGCCCTTGCCAGTTCCGATAAAGCTCTCAATACACCGGCATCGAATTTCATCAAATAGTCATCACCGCGGACGGTATATAGCAGACGGAGGTTCTTAGCGCTGCAGCCGAAAAGCCCCAGTCCGTAGAGCTCCGTATGCATATTAGAGTGTGAGTGTCAGTGTGTGGGCCTGACCTTCCTGCAGGCCACTCCATGTCCTTGTGTTCAGTGCTGCCACCTTTTGACCAGCACTAATGGCATAAAGCAGTGCCGCTGACACACACCTGGCCTCACTCTCAGGCACAATCCCCCATAGTCAATACCAAACACCTCCCTCTCCTTCTCTTTCATCCCCCCTCCCCTTTATCCCTTCATGGTTTTATACTTGTTCTCCCCATCTCCCCCTGTTTTTCTCTAAGCCTCATTGCCTACCGTGTACGGTACCTGCCTGGAATCCTTCAGGGACTTTGCATGAGTGTCACCTCCTTGCAACACCTACACGGAAAGGACACAAACACATTTACCGATCAACTGGGGACACCTTTCTCTGCTCTTGATGAACCTGGCCCGCAGGGGTGTGGAGGTGGAGGCCTTAGCAGAGGGAGAGAGGTAGGGGGAGGGGGAGGAAATAGGCTGTCAATATATGCCCCAGGCAGAGAAAATGTCAAAGACATACATGGCAGATGGATTGAGAGACACTGGGTGCCCTCTTCACGGTATAGTGCCTTGATGATCGATAGAGAATAGCCCTCGGCCAGCGCAGCTTCAAAGTCAGAACTGTATGGTAAAAAAGTGCAACCTGCTGCGGAAGTCGACCTTTGCAACGTGGAGGCTTAGTGTGTGTTTTTCCTGTACAGAAATGAGTAATGAATCCCACGTACAAACTGTAAATGTGAGCTATCATGTTCTACAGGTGTCAATACTTGCCTGAGGTGGCATAGATCAATTTCAGACATCGAAATTAATTTATTAATCCAACCCGTGCAAGACTTGATCCATTTGGCCTGTGTAAGTAGGAATAAAAACATCGATAGGAAATTATAAATGACACCTCTGCAGACTAGTTTGGTACAAACTGTGCTGCATGCCTTGGTAAAATGGGGACTTGGTGGACGCAGGTAGAATTCTTTGTTGAAGTGCAAAATCTGGAGGCTGAGGTTTGGATACTGACATTTTAATTTACACCCCTTTTTGACCAATTTGCTGGTGCTGGTTTGCAGTTGGATCTACTCGTGAACCATCTCAGATTTCCACCTGCTTGAGAGCCAGGTCGTTATGTTACTGTCTATATATAAGTCTCCGCTCTCCGTGACTATAACAACAACAATGGCGGACAACATTGTCTCTTTACAAATGTTGCTACTGGCTTTGAGCCTACATTGGCATCCAAACACAACCTATACAACACATTTGTTCTGTTCGTCTTGAATGCTATGGATGGGGACTGCATTCTTATCAACACTGAACGTAAGATGTTGGTATTGGCCTTTAGTGTATGCTAACGCTTGCCCGATAACGCTAGTCCGCGAACGTTAGCCTGTATCAATCACATTGCAGTCTAACTAATCAAATCTAATTCATGAAAAGCTTTTGAATTGAAACTGATTTGGTCTAAAAATTTGGTCTAAAAAGGGTATTAGTAAATATGACCGATAATTAGTTGGCGATCTGCAACAGGTTTTTGCCTTTGGTGCTTGAATCAATCATGCTTCATAGTGTGCGCTGAGAAGGGTAGAATTGAATGTTTGTCGCAATTTGAAATAAAAAATGTAGAATAAAGTGATTTTGACAAAAAATGCAAGTTTTAAGCTTCTAAGTAAAACTTTCACACCCTATGATCCATTTTACAACGAAGACTGTAAGAAAGTTCAAAGTTTGATGGGATGGTGGGGATGAAAAACTGCTGAAATAGAGATTTAGAGGAAATTAACACAAATGCGGAATGTACTTAAATACTGAACTTCAATATACATTTGAGGTACTATTTTACTTGAGTATATGCTACTTTATACTTCTACTTCATAATGTACTTTTAGTTCCATTTTTCTGACAGCTTTAGTCACTTTTCAAATTAAGATTTTTAAATACAGAACATCAAGCTTATACATTACATTCTGATGCCTTTATATATATATATATATATATAATATATATATATATATTATATATATATATATATATATATATATATATATAATATATATATATATATAAACGAAAGAACCCAACAGCATATACAAGAAGAAGTGAATGTAGTCTTCCAACTGGCAACTAGTTGTGGAGGTAGAATTATGTGTTAAAGTGCAAAATCTGGTGGCTGAGGTTTGAATCCTGACATTTTAACTTAGTAAATAAGACCAATAATTAGCTGGCTATCTGCAACAGGTTTTTGCCCTTTCACGGTGGCACCCAAGCAGCCGTAAAGCCAAGGCCAAGTTCAGCTGAGCACAAATACCAGAGCGCGAGGCAGGGGAAATAAGTGGGTTGAAATGCCTCTGTGCTCGCTGCCTTTCTCCCCCCCTCTCAGATGATTGATGGTGGACATTGTTGTGTGGCTTTTAGTCACAGGCTTGTAATTGCTTTTTGATATTGTTACAAATGAGAAATTACTCTGTCCCATTACCAGCGCCGCAGATAAACAATGGGGAGGCTTCGGCAGAGTGGGACGATAAGACGCTGTTTGCATAGGGAAAGCGCCGATTCACATTCCATTTACTTGAACAGAGTCTGCACAGAGAAAGAGGTAAAGTTGATAGCATTGATAATTTAGATTGTAAACGACTGAGAAATGCATGTTTTATCCTTACTTATAATTCAAGAAGAGTCTTCAATAAAACAGACTTCTGAACAATGATTATTTATAAAAGATATATTATGATAAGAAGACAAATAGACCATTGGGGAGCCACCTCAGAAAACCAAATCATGTCCTTAATGCTGCTGAACACGATATTTTTAAATGAATAACAATGCAGCTCGTCCACTTCCAATGTAAACAGCCTCTAGGAGTGATATTAATGGTGCCTGTCTCTCCACATGTCAGGTCTTGTGTAAGTAATGTCCTGGAACATCACTCGCTGCTCCTTCCTTGCACCCTAACAAGACACCCCCCCCCCCCAACACCCTTCTCACCCATCCATCCCTCCCCCTCAATCAACCACACCAACAAGAGGAAGCAGAGCTAATCACCCATTACTTATCCAAGCCGTCACAAATCGAGGTGCGACATGGTGACAGATGAAATGGAGGTGGTGTGTGTATGTGTGTGTGATCAGGTGTTGAGTGTTTGTGATGGAAATATAATACTCCGAGCACTCCGGACCGTTATCCCCGTTATTGCAAGCGAGGACACGATCCTGTTCACACTGGTGACATTTCCCATACATCACCTCCACAGAGATCCATGACCCGGAGTAAAACACATCATGCGTGTAAGAGCCGGGGTGATGATAATAGCCTGTTGGTTGGGTTGTCGATTGGCTTTTGTTTACATCATAGCTGTTATTTAGGGCATGCCCCAAGAGTCAAGTCAATCCAGACAAGTCCAAGTGAGTTTTCTGGGGGTTTTTTTTGCACAGATACTTTTTTTGAAAGTGTCTAATAGTTAAATGTTCATGGTGTGGTTATCTATGCAAGGCCTGGGATTTTTTCCAGGGCAAAACCTGATATTTGAAAGTTTTTGCTTCTGAGTCTTAAGTATTTTACAGCTAAAATCATATTAACACTGAACATAAGATTCTGATAGTGACAATAGCCCAGAGAAGTCCAAGATAAGTCTTTGATCTGTATTTTTTTGGTTTAGGCTTTATTTCAGTCCACAGGCGTTTATTCATATCGATTACGTAGCATTTATGGTTGCAAGCCATTAAAAGGATTGGCTTTGTTTACATCATAGCTGTTATTTAGGGCATGCCCCAAGAGTCAAGCCAACCCAGACAAGTCCAAGTGAGTTTTCTGGGTTTTGTTTTACACAGAGACTGTTTTCTGAACTCCTGTGTCTAATAGTTAATGTTCATGGTGTGGTTATTTATGCAAGGCCTGGGATTTTACCGGGGCAAAACCTGATACATGAAAGTTTTTGCTTCCGAGTCTCAAGTCTTTTACAATTTACATCTTATTAATACTTAACCTAAGATTTTGATAGCAACGCTTTGTTGTAAGCGCTTGCCGGCGACGCTAGACCAGAGAAGTCTAAGATAAATCCTTAATCTTCATTTCTGTGGTTTAAGTCTTAGTCGAATCTACAGGCTTTATTCATATCAACTACGGAGACGTTTATGGTTGCAAGACATTTAATGGATGGACCGGACCGCTGAAATCATCTAAAATCATCTGAAATCATCTGAAATCATCTGAAATCATCTGAATTTCTCCAATATATACATATTATTTATTGCATATGTGATTGTCTAGAGCTATTGTTGACTTTAAATCACTGCTCTTATGTAGCTGATCATCACAGTTTGCAGCCACTCTGCTTTTTAAAGTTGAGATATGTGCATGAGCACTGCAAATATGAGCATTTGAAATTATTTCAGCGGCCCAGTCCGACCATTTAATGTCTGCAACCATAAATGTCTCCTTCTAGCTTCAAAGGGAGTCTTTGACAAAGTCATCGATAAGAATGAAGGTTTTGACATCCAACCACATCCAAACTCTTCAATTTACCTCTTAATAGTCATCGTTTCTGCCAAATTAAAGTAACACTAACAAACATAGTAGCATAGTAACATAGAAGTAGTACCTCTGTCCGAAACACACAAAAATCCTCAGACAAACCTTGATGTTCAGCCACTCTATCATTGGCCGTGCAAGATATTTTGGGTCCTTTACCATCCTGACAGTGACTACGGGTCAGGAAATCTCACAGCATTGTTAAGGGTTAGCTTACTCATGTAAGATAAGATGTCTTTTGCTAAAAAACATGAAAATAATCAGGAAAAACATCTTGAAGATTCATATTATTTTGACAACTGTCACTTACTGCCACCACTTAGGCTCCGCCCACAAAAAACATCAAAAATACGTCATTGCTGTTGTAAATTGGTTTATTGGTAGGCCATTGAAGCCTGAAGACATTGTGCATTTGTGATTCAAATCAAACATCATATCTGCTTATAAAAAGCCATTTAACTTGAGTCTTTCGGGTGTTCATTGACAACAAAGATTTAGGTGCTGATATTAAATACCCAATGCATTTTCCTATACTTCTTGAAGATTGCACCACTACATTGCCATCATTTGTTTTGGCTAGAAGTTATTCCGTAGCTCCCTGTGAGCACGGCTCCAGAGTGTTCCGTGGCTGGCTTTGATTCGCACAGCCGCAAGATGCTGTAAAACTTGTTTGCCAGTTGTAAAAGAAAAAACAAACCCGCTCTCAGGGGTAGATAAGATCCCAGCAGAATATGTCCCAGCCTTAGTGACAGAGACAAGCTGGCGTGCGGCGAGCTCGCTACACTCAAAAAACATGTTCCCTCTGTGTTGTGAGCTTCCCAGATGATTCCCACCCCTGCCCTTGGACATGGAAAACAACTTCCCTAATTGATAGGAACATATCATGTGATGCAGGCTGGATTTGAAAACAGCGTTCGGTGCCTGAAGGTGGTGCTTTCCACAAGGGGCTTTTAGGGGTTTGCATGTTGGCGGCTAAGGTAAGCCACAGATAGCATGTCAATTAGCCAGTCGGAGAGTAATTAAGAGGTCCAAAACAAGTGTGTGTGTGATAGTGGGCTGAGGGAGGGAGACAGAAATAGAAGCAAAGTCTGCATAACAGATTGTTGGAGCGCTAGTTAGGGGGAGCCATTTTGCATTCTCCAGCCATCCGTGCTTTTCGGAATACTAATAAAACCTCCAACCGCGCACAGTAAAGCCAAGGAAACTGCAGATGAGATGTGCAACTTGAGCCAAGGTTATTTGTCATCTCATGGAGAGGCTTTCTCATTCTTAACAGATTCTGTCTGCCACAGGCTCATAAGAACAATGATCTTTTAAGGGCAACCATCATTTACCCAAAATCCGGTTTCCTCTCCACGTATGCAGAGTAGTTTTTTTTTTAGAGATGCATCTTCACATTTGTCTACCTAAACTTAGAATGTGCTAGAAGGCTTTACACCTCTCCATTTATCTCCCTGTCTTAGAAGAGAGGTGATAATGAAACAGGAATGAAATGGCACACACAAGTTAAGTCACAAGGTCTTTAATCAACAGTGATGCACGGAACACAAGTATCACCTAAATACTTTTAATTTCAAATGCAAAATGAATTTGAATGAATGAGAACTGCTGTTGTTGTTCCCATCCTGCTCTGCTTGTAGCAAAGATTGAGGTGTTTGCACAGACACACACACACACACACACACACACACACACTCTCTCTCTGTCTGTAACTTGTGTTTTGATCAATCTTGTGTGTAGTATGCTTTGTGATCTATTCTCCAGTGGATGGCATCTCTGAAGTGTTTAATCACTGATTATTCTGTCAGTCAGGAGCAGCTGGCTCAGAGTTTAATATGTGTGTGTGTGTGTGTGTGTGTGTGAGAGAGAGAGAGAGAGAGAGAGAGGACAGAGACGAGAGAGAGAGAGAGAGAGAGGACAGAGACGAGAGAGAGAGAGAGAGAGAACAGAGAAGATAGAGAGAGAGGACAGAGAAGATAGAGAGAGAGGACAGAGAAGAGAGAGAGGACAGAGAAGAGAGAGCGAGAGAGAGAGGACAGAGAGAGAGAGAGGACAGAGAAGAGAGAGCGAGAGAGAAAGGACAGAGAGAGAGAGGACAGAGAGGAGAGAGAGAGAGGATAGAGAAGAGAGATTTTTTTATTTTGATTTTTCAAACCACCTTTATTTGCTTGTCACAGAATAACTAAATCAAAGACAAAATACGTAAATAAAAATAAAGAAAAAATAAAAACAAGAGAAGAGAGAGAGAGAGAGAGAGAGGACAGAGAAGAGAGAGAGAGAGAGAGAGAGAGAGGACAGAAGAGAGAGAGAGAGGACAGAGAAGAGAGAGCGAGAGAGAGAGGACAGAGAAGAGAAGAGAGAGAGAGGACAGAGAAGAGAGAGAGAGAGAGGACAGAGAAGAGAAGAGAGAGAGAGGACAGAGAAGAGAGAGAGAGAGAGGACAGAGAAGAGAAGAGAGAGAGAGGACAGAGAAGAGAGAGAGAGAGAGGACAGAGAAGAGAAGAGAGAGAGAGGACAGAGAAGAGGGAGCGAGAGAGAGAGAGGACAGAGGAGAGAGAGCGAGAAAGAAGACAGAAGAGAGAAAGATAATTTGTTGGGATGGGGAGAAAATTACAACTAGGTTGCCAAACCATAAAGCAACCATCCTGGAAGTTTCCCTATATGGTTATTTCCTTCTGTTACTCAACCACATGTATATATGCAGCGAGGCATCAGGCTCGCACGCAAAGTGAAATGAACTGAATATGAAATGCAAGTCTCATTAATGCCAAGTGAAATTTATTCATACGGCCTTTAACAAACCATTAACAAACATCAATGCATTACAGATTATTTTTGAGGGATCAAGGAAACGCAAGCATTTAACAATGTCAGGGCACAAAATCGAGCCAGAGAAATGCCCGTTTGTATCTGATGGATGGATGTAAATAGAGGTATTGGTTGTTATAAAATATAGAAGTAAGAAGCAAGTAAGGTATTTAAATTAAAATGTATTAATTTTTATTATGTAAAGCCGAAAACATCCGCCTGTTGGGGTTTTTTTCAATCAATAGTTATATATAAATGATTGTGGAAAATATGAATGAATAAAAATTCATGCTGTACTATTATATATTGATGTTATGAGAATTCTACAGTGGCCCTGAAGATCAACATCCAAATGTTTTCTAAAACTCAAAAAACATTTAACAAAATGCAAAAATATTCAATGAAACGTAAAAAAATTTCACTAAACGAAAACATATTTCACAAAACACAAAAATATATGAATGAACGCATACACATTTTATTAGTTATTAAAATATTGAAATAAACGCAAAAATATTTGGATAATTGCAAAATATCTAAATCTCGAAATATTTGAATAATCACAAAATATTTAAATAATCACAAAATAATAAACACAAAATGTTTAAATAATCACAAAAATATTTAAATGTCTCAAAAATATTTCAATAAATGCAATAAATTATCCAATGAATAATTCAATAAACATTTCAAAAAACAAAATGTATTTCATGGAATGCGAAAATATATAAATAAGCGCAAAAATATTGCAAACATTTCACAATAAACGTAAAAATATTTCACAAAACAAAAACCTTTTACAAAACACAAAAACATTTCACTACCTGCAAAAAACATTTCAAAATATGGTAACGGTAAGACTAAACTGCTTGTTTGTGTTTGGACGAAACACAGGTCCTTAGCAACAGTGATGTCATTTCCTGTTTATAGAGGCGACGGCAGAGATAGTCTTCCTGCTTGGATTCACGCGAAATTAAAGTGAATATATTTTTGTGATTGACCTTCAGGACCACTGTAGAATTCACTACATTTAAAGAAAAAAACAATTTAATTATGAAATATTGAAATAAAAAAAGAATCCTCTCAGTCTTCACAGCACCAATAACCCTCCACCTCTCACTGACAGGTAATAAAGAGACATTTATAAATATGTGCATTATGAACTGCAAATTATTTTGTACAAATCTTGTACGGAGCTTTTACAATACCTTGACCGTGCACCTTGACACATACCTCAGTATGAAATATGTAACCATAAATGGAAATCAATGGAAACTCTTCTATGTATAATGCTTATTTTCCCCTTAAAGTATTGTTAAACCTTGCTGTTGTGAATTGCTTTTTACGAGAAAAACATTTCTCTCTTTGTGTCCTAGCCTGTAAATGAGACAGGCTTCAGTTGTGAAGAAAGGCATTTTGGTATTTGAAGGAGCTGTCCCTGGTGCTGAATTCTGTTTCTGAACCTACTGGCTCATGTTAGCTTCAAAAAAAAAAGACTGAAGTTAAGATGATATTTGGAAGATGATGTTAGGAAGGAAGGCTGGCGGTGTTGCATAATTCAGAGAGGAAGGTAGCGGGAGATTTGTTTGAGAGAAAATGACAGACAGCAACAGCAGTGACACAGAAAAGAGAGAGAGAGGGAGGGAGGGAGGGAGGGAGGAAGTGTGTATGTGTCAGGAAAGTGTGGTTTTCTAGTAACAGTTGAGCCAGCGAGTATGTGACCTCTGCCACGGTGAAGGCGGTATCGAGGGAATAGAGCAGATGGATGACTAGCTGGTGTCTCAGCACCTCCCCAGTCCACTACTGGCATACTCTGTCCATTTGTCAGCATTAAGAGGAGGAAGAGGAGGAAGAGACCATGTGGGGAAGTGCAGAGGAAGCTTTACTGAATTTACTCATGCTAATCTCCCTCCCCTGATAGTTTGCTACATCAGGTGGACCGATACGTGGACGATTAAGCGGTCAGACACTGGTTTTGTTTGTTTGTTTCTTTTTCAAGATTTCCAGTTTCTTTGCAGTACTTCTGTAACACGAAGACCTCGAAACGCTCGAATCTTAAAAGCCAAAAGTGGGGGGATTCAAACACACACCTCAGATATTGGAAAAGAAACTAGATGGCAGAAGTGGAGTGTATTTTAATAAATCCCCCCCAGGGAAGTGCTTGAGCACAGCTGACAGAAGTGTGCCTGCACTCAATTGAAAAATGAGCAAAGTCGCATCATGTCCATTTAGAGTTCAGGGCCATTTAGTTGTCCTCTGAGCTGCAGAAATACAGTACCTGGCTCAGTATTGTAGCTGTTTCTGCATGTTCTTCTACTGATGTTTAACAAAGTCCTAATCTGTCTTTGTAGCCTGCATATGTTGCAGGCGGCAACCTCCAGGTCTGAGCAAGGAGGCAAACCAGGAAGTGCCTTAATCCTGCTTTCTACCGAAAATTCCAGCAGGGGGTGATAAGTTTGGCTGCAAAAAAAATCTGTCCATTCATATCAATGCAAAATTTGAAAACTTCTAACTTGATTTATTACCTCAGAATTTTTTTTTAGGACAACCCTATTGTCTCAATCGCTAGTAAAAAATCTTCTTCAAGACAATTTCATGTTAATAGTTCAAATAATGGCTCCATTTAGAAGAAAATAGAAGATAAAGAATCATATGATTTGGGGCGTGGCTACCTTTGATTGACAGGTCACTAACAAGGCGAGCCGTCACCAGGAGAGCAGCAGAACAATGTGTATCCATGGCAACGTGTCAATAAAGTTATATAAAACATTATATAAATATGAAAAGGACATTAAGCGTTTTGGTCTCATAACTTTGACCCTTTCACACTGTATTTTCACTTGATGACAGTTTATTTGAACGTTTTGTTCAGTAAAAATGTCTTGTTGAGTGCACTGTTCAGTTTTCTGAGGTAAGTAACATACATTTTGTTTTTCTTTTTTTTTGCTAGCCAAAATGAACATCCCAGTTAATGCTACAGTTAATGCTAACACGAATTAGCAGCTGCTTCCCTCAGTAAATGCCCTAAGTGAATTAGTAACTAGGGTGCAGTGAGCCACATAAGTTGCGTAAAAAACGTAAGTTACATTTAAAAGAAACTGGATTCACAACCCGTGAGCCACGAAAGTTACATAAAAAGTTAAAGATATTTTAAAAAACCAAAGTTACCATAAAAACCAAAGTTACTATAAAAATGAAAGTTACGTAAAAAGCACTTTTGTTTTCACACTGGACACAAACCCCGTTCTCCTGGGTGAACATATCCACCTCCCCTCCTTCCCTCCCCGATTGTGATATCCGCCATTTAAACTCTTTTTTTCCTTCAATCATTACTACTACGTCCACAAGATGGCGACGGAGGACAGTCAGAAACGCAAATGTAAATCGTATTTTGCTGTAAATACAAATGCTTTATAATGAGGTTTTTGAGGGCAGACCAGTCTGAGTCTGAGTACATCAAACTGGTAAGAACCCCCAGGGTTGACTCAGAACAAGCTTGGGGGAATTTGTATCTCATCTGGTCTAGGAATGCCTCTGGGTCCCCCAGGAGGTTCCTGGTAGAGGGATGCCTGGAATAGGTGGGTGAAAATAGATGGATGGATTTTAATGATCTAAGGAGACATTGGTCTGGATCCAAAGCCACATCCACACCTTCTCTCATCCAATGATGGTATGCCTATATAGAACCTGGTCTCACAGGAATCCGTGAAATAGCCACGGATTCGCTTAACTCAAAATCCGTGGAATAGCCACCGAATAACTCAAATTTCCGTGAAACTGACACGGATTTCGCTACAATGCAAGTTAATGACAGTCATATCCCGTGGCTATTCCGTGGATATTTTTTCCTATTGGTTTGTTCCAAGTCACGTGACTTTCAAGGTCCCGGCGGTCAGAACAAAAAACATGGCGGACAGTTCTCTCATTTTTAGTGAAAAAAATCAATATTTTGACTTAGTTTCTGCATAAAAATGGATTTTGATCACATTTCTAGCGAGAAATATATGTTTTATTTTCTAAATATTCACCCAGTGAATGTACATAGCCACGGGATATGACTGTCATTAACTTGCATTGTAGCGAAATCCGTGTCAGATTCACGGAAATTTGAGTGATTCCGTGGCTATTTCACGGATTCCTGTGAGACCATGTTGCCTATATACCATCTTTCCAGTCTATCTTACTGCTGGCTGTTATGTTGACCAAACTGCTGCAGCTTTTTATAGACATCCTGCTGCAATATTCCATATCCAGAGGATCTCTTAGGTTAGCCCACCTCAGCAGGTCAGCAGTACCTGTGAGGTTCAGTGTGCCTCGGGCTGTGTTGTGATCTTCGTGGGTGATTTGTGTGTGCATGGGTGTTGTATGTTAGGGATCTGTGTGTGTATTTCCTGGTTAAAAATATTCGCCTTGAGGCATATCATTTGACAGTCTTGGAGCCTGTGCAGACATGGTAATCACTGTGCTACAGTAGTTATTATTTAATAGTAAAGATCACAGTGGCACATCAAAACAATGGGACATACTGTACAGAGAGGCGAGGTAGCTTTGCCATGCCCTCGGGGTAATCAGCAACACAATGGCCCAGGAGAGAGCAGCTCTTCATACACAACACAAAACAGGGCTGAACAGCGGGGGCAAAATGTTTTGTTTTATACATTTGAATAATAACACAATAACACTGTTGGCATTGCTGTGCGAATGTCTTGATGTGGTGTATTCCACTGAAGCTACCGCTTCTCGTGTTTGAGGTACAAAAACACGTTCTTGTGTTGCAACCTCCCCAAAACAATCTATGGTAGAGTAACAGAAAGTGACATTTGCACTCAGGGGAAAGGTTTATATTGTAGTTATAATCCAGGCTATAAGAGCATGTTTCGTTCACAGCTAGAGATTACAGCTAGATCTAAGGCAAAACTGACAGAAATGAAACTTTCTACAACTGCAAAGACTGTATAAAGAATGGACAACTTGTCTCCAGAAAAAAGCGAAAATATCTCACATAGGGGTGTGCCACATCGTATCATTCACGATAATATCGGTATATTTTTTTTATGGTTAAAAAAAATGCATATCACGATATTGGCAACATTCCTACTTCTTGATGTAGTGGCGTGAGGCTAAAAATTAAAGTTGTTTTAATCACAAAAAGCTCCTTACTCTCTGTCCCTAAACACATTCAGCTTTCAAAATAAGAGCACGGTGTGTTAACAGAATCCACCACAGAACTTACAAGAAGACTGTCAAAATAAGATGCCTTACATAAAACATACAAGAACCTTTATTTTTCTTCACAAAATCTCATTAAAATATGCCCCTGAAACCCCTAAATGGTTATTTTTATTATTTGCTCATACTCAAGAGTCAAGAGTCAACGTTTTTGTATGTGGCAACTGTTGAGAATTGCACTTCACACTACATTTTAGATTTTTATTTATTTATACAGACTAAAAAAAACATATTTTCTATATCTTTATAGTATATAGTATTTCGTAATATCATGAAGAATAATCGTTATCGCAAAAATAGCCTGAAATATCGGGATATTATTTTAGGGCCATATCGCCCAGCCCTAATCTCACATCGTTATTTGGTATCAAGGTATCAAAGTCCAGCCTAAACTCCATCCTGATCCCATCAGAGCACAATGTGAGCTGTCAATCATGGTGTAACATACCTGTTTTATAGCCTCAAATAACTAATTTAACCAACTTATCAACACCTCCACCATGGAGATGACCAAGATGTTTTGGCTTTTTGGGCATGTCATGACCTGGCTCTGAGAGTCATGGCAAAAAAAGGAGTCCACACCATGTACATCAGTTTAAACAATTATTTATAGAATCAAATCAAACCAAATTAGACCAAATTAAACAATCATAAAGGATTTGGTATTATACAGTGTGTAGAAGCAGTGGCATCAGTTGATAATAACCTAAATCATTATCAAGAAAACCATGGAAAATGGCTAGATATCAGCTCTTAAAATAAACACTCATGAGCTATTTTTCTTGTTATCATTATATTTGTCCAAAAAAATGTACCTTTAGTTGTACCAGGCATTAAAATGAAAAAAAGAAGAAAACAAGGGTGGACTGATCCATTTTTTCCATGAGTGTACATACAGCCTATATGTTCAGCACCATTTTTCAATACACAGCACAGTTGGGCTCCTGATATTCCAGAGCCATGGTCAACACTATAGATTGTAATTTACCACCCCCCATCCCCCATCCCCCTCAAATCACCTACTGGTTTTTCCCACATTTGCCATTAAGAACTGTAAAATTTAAATGGTGAAAACCCAGATGGGTTCCAGGATAACCTGCGGTGATTCTTATTATGAGAATCACCATGTGGTCTGTTGAGTATGAGTGTGCTAGTTTGTAAGATCATCCAGGTTGGGGTGCAAATGACAAATTTCTCATTTGAATAGTTTTAAAGCATCAGTTTGTTCAATCCCATAACGGTTCATAAGAAAAAAAATTGAATTTCCACCAAGAGGATGGTTAAATAAAAGTAATTCTTCTTCACATTATAATGTGTTTAGTCACGTGCGGGCCCAACCAGCATCCTGCTTTCACGCTGTGACAGTGCACGCTTGTATTTTCACAGCTAGTCACAGCCTTGGGTCCAACATATTGTATCCTGCAGAATCTTTAAATATACCCAGCATCCTTCATACTGGGATTTGCAGTTTTTCTCCTATTGTTGCAGCATTTGTAACAATGTTATCAGTTTTCTTGGCTTTATCGCAAGCATTTTCACACATGGAGCACAATGCCCTGTTGAAAGGAGATAATAGGGAATAGACAGGTTTTGTGCTTTACAAACTAAACAGAGTCATTGCTCTGTGACTATTTTGTTTTAACACTTTATATCCAAACCAACATGGTCTCACAGGAATCCGTGAAATAGCCACGGAATCACTCAAATTTCCGTGAAACTGACACGTATTTCGCTACAATGCAAGTGAATGACAGTCATATCCCGTGGCTATTCCAACATACAAAGTGATTATGTACATATATATTTTGAGTTTCTTATTTTGCACCAATGGGAGTTGCACTCCAATTTCGTTGTGTATATATACAATATATATACAATAAAGGCTATTCTATTCTATTCTATTCTATTCATTGAGTGAATATTTAGAAAATAAAACATATATTTCTCGCTAGAAATGTGATCAAAATCCATTTTTATGCAGAAACTAAGTCAAAATATTGATTTCTTCACTAAAAATGAGAGAACTGTCCGCCGTGTTTTTTGTTCTGACCGCCAGGACCTTGAAAGTCACGTGACTTGGAACAAAAAAATAGGAAAAAATATCCATGGAATAGCCACGGGATATGACTGTCATTAACTTGCATTGCGGTGAAATCCGTGTCAGTTTCACAGGAATTTGAGTGATTCCGTGGCTATTCCACAGATTTTGAGTTAAGCAAATCCGTGGCTATTTCACGGATTCCTGTGAGACCATGTTCATCCAAACACGTCTCTATTATGAGCATCAATGTTAGTTTAAAGGTGGGAGGACAGATGTGTTTTATCCACTGATTTATTTTTACCAGCTACCAGCCTGAGTTTAGCTCCTGGTATGATTCACAGTTGCCACCTCACCTACATTAATTAGAGGGTGAGTCAGTGAGTTTTGGGGCAGCCAGGTTAAGTTATATTAATCACACATGGAGCGAGGCAGCACTACAAATTTAGCCAGGTTGCTTTGAGGGAAGGTGGTGGTTGCAGTTCAAGGGTTTGTATAAAACGGAAGCAGAACATCTGAAAAAATGCTGAGTCACAATGGGACTGATGATCACTCACTGTGCACAAACACACCAAGCTTATTCTACTTTGTTATGGGTCTTTCAAACTGAACAAAAATGCTATTTTCAGCAAATTAAAAAAAGAAATTGTGAAACGTGTGTGTGAATATATGCTTTTCTTCATATTCTGTGTTTGTATTTTTTGATTATTATCTGGCTTGTGTTTCTAAAGGGGGAACAATTGGTTCCTTGAAACACATGGACAAAGATTCTTTAGCCAGACATTTGGCCAGTGAGCTGCAATTTTAGTGCCATCTGCTGTGGGCTGATACACCAGTTAACAAGAGTCCTGGCAGTGAGGCTAATCACTTACTTTCCTTTTCTTTTCTTTTTTTTTTTCAAAATAGGACCATGTTCTTTGCTTTGATAAGACAGGTCAAAAGTCATGATTCACAAAAAGTTTATTCATACAGAGATGCTGCCTAGACTGGTGGAGCTACATAAGCAGAGATGACAGCTGGACTGCTGAGCGGGCCGTGGCATTCAGATGACACTGGCTAATTAAGCCAGTGGGATCAACCAATGTAAAGTAGATTAGCCCAAGCAGATACAATGTAGACATAAGGATTGGTCAAGCCACTAAGAAACTGCTCTTTAGTTGAGCAAGAATAGAAAGTTAAAGGTACACTGTAAAAAAAACAAAAAAAAAACATTGTTTTTACGGTAAAAAAATCTTGCTGCAACTACTATTGGGACATAGTTGAGCATGGAAATGGAAGCCAAACATTAATATTCGGAACCCTTATACACGTCAATAATTTTGAATTATTTGATTAAGTAAGTCATTTTTATTAGAGATTTATGACCAAAAACTTGACACACGGTGCATTTATTGTTGACCTGCTATCTCCCCCTAAAAATCCAGTGCCCACAAGCCCAATTCTCAAACAATGGGTGCAGAATCATAAGTCTATGTAAAGTTTTCTGGTTAATTTGTCACAAAGAATTAGAAAATGATCACATTCTGTTTTATTTACATTTTAGGCGATGTCCCAACTGTAATTTGTGATTTTCCCTTACACAGTCCTGATCTCTTGCTTTATGTCTTTCTCTTCCCCTCTCTGTTTCTGTGTCTTTCTCTTGTTTCCTCTCCTCTGCTTTGGATCAATGGCTTCCACCAGCCAAACCCTGCTTATTGACATTTTTGTGCTCTCAGAGTAACAGAACACTGGTCAGAAAATAGTCACCCTCCCAACTCAGCCTGGAATATAAATAGAGTTGTCAGTTGGAGACGTCACATAGCTATTACAGTTACAGTGTCATGTTTCACACTTGCATTACTATGATCAGTAAATTGCCTGTCACAGTTACTTGAGTTCTTCCAGCTTATTTAAAGATAAGCACTTTTTCAGTTCTCCGGGGCTATTTGGACTAATGGATATTGAGCGCGTTAATATTTTCCTGCTCATTTCAATGCGTTTACATGTTGCCGCGTCAGCCTTTTATGGTAATGAGAAAGAGGGAGGTCTGATTGTCTTGGGGAATTTTAATACCAAAAAACTTTGAACTCACAGGATGAAGTCAATCTCTTTTTTTCTTCTCTTTCCTCCACATAAAAGCAACTTTTTTCAATTTCAGCTTCTTTTTTTTTAACCTGGAACCTTGTGACACTGTTGTAATGATGTCCTTCACAAAGGAGGTCAGCACAAATACATTTGGGCCTGTCATTCAGTTGCCCACCTTTTCCTTGTGTGTGCACAAACAGAGGTGAAGATACACTCCATAATAGCTTTTTTTTAGATGTCGAAGCCTGTAAAGTTGGGAGTGCAGGTGGAGAAAAGTGACAGGTATTCTGTGGTAAAATGTGGATATACACACACAGGGCGAGGTGACACTGACAGACTGTCAACCGCACACATACGACTGAGAACAATGCTTCACCCACAAAGTCCAATAACACGCTGAGGGAAGAGGAAAAAAACTGCAGACTCACTCCACCTCAGTGGCCTTGTAAGGATGTTGCTTTTGTTTACCGTCTTAAATGTATTTGCACATATTGTTGTGGATATAAATGGAACAATGTTTGCTTTAGTCATGGTGGAATGTAAAGTACATTGGGCGGCTGTGGAAGTATCCTTGAGCAAGATACTGAACCCTAAATTGCTTCCGCGTTCATCCGTGTGTGAATGAATTCCCACTGGTGGCAGGTGGCACCGTTTAGGGTAGCCTCTGCCACCAGTATGAATGTGTGTGTGAAAGGGTGAATGAGCGCAGTCTGTAGTGTAAAGAGCTTTGAGTGGTCGCAAAGCGACTCGAAAAGCGCTATATAAGTGCAGGTCCATTTACCATTTCCATTTCCATTCACTCAAGTAATGAAAAAAACAGTCTAGTCTACCCTCAGAAACGTCAATATAGGTTGTTTGTACATTTACGTTTTAGATTGTCCTCTGCCGTCATCTTGCTGATGTCACAGTAATGATCACATAATCAACACACAGCACACGCACAAAAAAAAACCTGCACTTGCATCCCAAAACGTCCTAGAAGCATTTACGTCCTAACAGGAGTCAACGTAATATATGCCACTTATTCTTGCTTCTTCTTGTGTTGTTTGTTGACTTCGTCCTTGGTTGTGTTGTATGATCGCTTTGGATAAAAGCGTCTGCTCAATGACATTGTAGATTGTAGATGATCAACGGAGTTTAAATGGTGGATATCACACACTCGGGGAGGGAGGGGAGGTGGTTGAACAAAAGGTGGATTTTTACCCAGGAGAATGTGTCCCAAATTTTTAGATGATTACATTTTGTTTGTTACATCACGTAACTTCTGTGGCTCACAGTTTGTGAATTACGTTTTTTTCCGTAACTTGCATTGTTTACATAACTTACGTTTTTTTTTAACGTAATTTACGTCTTTTTTAACGCAACTTTCGTTGTTTACGTAACTTACGTTCTTTATGTAACTTACATGGCTCACGGTTTCTAAATCACCTTTTACGTAACTTCCGTTTTAAAAAAAATATATTTTACATAACTTATGTGGCTCATGTCACCCTCATAACTAATTCACTTCCAGCCTTTACATACATTTATTAACCGTTTAAACTGTCTTTTATAACGCCTTACCAGTACTTTACAACTTACCACTAACAAACCATGGCATAATGATTATGATTATATTTTGGATGGCTATTCTAAAAAGTTTCAAATGATGATTATGATATATTTTATATTTAAATAATTATTTCGTATGTAACGTATACACATTATTTATATATTATCTGTTCACAGATAAAGCTTTATAACTGCTTGATAAACTAATTATAAACATTAAATGTTTATAGCAAGTTTATAAACTATTATCAAGCATTGACAAAGTACGAAATGTCTAAATACATTTTGTTGGCAAATATTGTACCTTTTACTCCACTACATTAATTTGATTAGTTACTTCATGGATCTACACTAGAAATATAAAACAAATCAACAAATAAAATATGTTTTATCATTAGGGTAGAAATTAGCTCCACCTCTACCAGCTGCAACAATTAAGTGATAAAAATCATCAATCAATGCATGGATAATTACAATCCAATAATACAATATACATTATTTAAAATGGGTCTTTCTGCATAGGAAGCTATTTAGTTTTGGTATGTTGAGTTTATATTTGTTTCACTTTGTTTAAGATTTATAATGCAGGACTTCTAACAGAGTATGTTTACTCTCAAGGGGATTTATTGGCAGAATGGAATGGAATATTAATTCAATCATTATGTTTGCCAAGTTGCACCTTTATGTTTTTACAGTAGCCCATAATGGACAAACCAAATGCTGGCTTCAAACAGGACATTTTTTGTTTTTAACGTTACCTGAAGGGGTCAGGAGAGGGGTATTCAGAAATCTGCAACCTCACTGCTAGATACCAGTGAATCAAACACACTGCTCTTACTTATAATGGTAGAGAAGCACCATTTCACTGTTTAATTTCTTGAACACAGTATTCCAAAGGCGTGAACTTTGTAGCAAACAACTGAAAAGAGACACAATCCCACACTCTTTTTTTTCTCTTCCACAGTCCCATTCGTTAAATGCTCATTTTTAGGGCACAGAAATGGTTCCCAATTGATTTGGCTCTTTGTCCCACCCTGCTTGCTCTGGTACACTTCCCTCCGCCTCTGCGATTATGCCTTCCAGTGGTGAGCTGAGGGCCGTTTATTTTGGATGTCGAAAGACTCGCAGTCTGCCAAAATACGATTGGTCTGGCCAAGTTTCCGAATGGCCAGTTACCTTTCTGAAAAGCCCTGTAAAATAGGACACAGACCATAAATCACACATCTTAAGGTAACCTTCAGTGAATCTTCTGCCTGTGATTAGTCATTGTAATGAAGGTGCAGTTCCATACACGTTCCCACATTGATTTTGTGACAATAATAGTTACATCACAAAGTTTCCCAAGTTTCTGTGAGTTACTTTGTCGAATATATATCTTTTGATGTAAGGAATGATCTTTTTTTGATAGTTTCATGAGTTGCTGTGATGCAGTATTTTCTCTAAAGGCAAACTCTTTGTGTCAAAAGACGATGCTCATGCTGTCACTGCTGTTTCTACATTGGTTGTACATTGAAAAATATCCTCCAGCAGATTATTCACATATTTGCATTTTGCTTACGATAAAGCACTTTCAGGTAGCCATAGTAAAGCATTGCCTGGGAACTCCATTAGGCATTCAGTGGCCTGTCACAGTCGAACAGGCTTATGGGTTTCAACCTTACCCTTGTTCCCTTGTCACTGATATGCACATATACAAATTACAAGGCCTGTGCTACACTCACAGGGGCCCACCTCAATCTCCTTCTTCCCCACGGCTTCATTTAATGACTTCATCACTCATCGGCAAGATATTTCCCTCCTTTTTTTTCTACCATTAGGACAGCTCTGGCCAGCGACATGCCTGGGATTGGTTTGACTTGCCCGGGCAGACGGTGAATCATGCAAAGGGTCTTGGGAGTACTGGAGATCCAAAGCTCCATGATTATCCCTTTCACTCAGGCTGGATGTAGGCTGAGCTGGCTGGACTAAAAGCCCAGATCAGTGCCTCTACAAATGGGACCCTAAGCCCCAGGGCTGCTAACCCTTCTTTATTCAAGCTGGCTTACTGGCAGAACGTGGTATGTGGTTGTACACACACATGAGGTCAGTTGGTCTCTGCCTCTCTTTTTCTTTCTGACCCCATTTTTCGCTTCCCAGTGATGGAATGCCCAAATGTTATTCTTTCTTTTCTTTCATTCTGAATCTGATTTATGGAGGATAAGGCGATTGGAAATGCAGTGGAAATCACATAATAAAAGGGTCTCCAATGCAAAACCACACTTCACCACCCTCGTCTTGTGACTGGTTCTCGTTACTGGTTCTCATTATTCGCTCTATTGATGCATTTGTTGCTACTGTTAATTTCCATTTAACGGTTTACTCAATAACCGTCTGTAGCACTACA
Organism: Centropristis striata; assembly: GCF_030273125.1. Taxonomy (NCBI): domain Eukaryota; kingdom Metazoa; phylum Chordata; class Actinopteri; order Perciformes; family Serranidae; genus Centropristis; species Centropristis striata. The sequence continues at coordinate 26,750,610 of NC_081533.1, forward strand.
GCCTCTGCTGATCTCAGTGATGACTTTGCAGCAATATATTATTACTAATAAAGCATTACAGTAATAATAGTAACAAGTCATTTAATAAATTACTTATACAATTACATGAATTGTATCACTGTGACTCCTTCAAATAACGCTTTGCAATCTGACTTTTATGACATTATTCATATTTTTTTCCACACCAGAATGGCAAATTAGTTCATTTGCTGTCACATGACTCTGATGTTTGAGTTGAACTTAATCTAATAATATATCTATGAATGCTACAGACTGAAAAACATATTAATAGCTGACCATTCAATGGGCTGATAACAATCTACTGGCCTACCAGCAGGTGTCTGCAGGTATTATATTACAGTGACTGCTAAATCAAATAACACCTTACATCTATCTATCCATCCATCCATCCATCTATCCATCTATGCATGTCAATACAGCTGACCATTCAATGGGCTGATAACAACCTACTGGCCTACGAGCAGGTTTCATAGGCCCCTTCTCACCTCTGCTTATGAGCTGATAACCGCTGATAACGTCCATTCAATCATCTGATAACATTTGAATCAAGTGACCAGTGATGACATGTAATTTCTTGTTTGGTGAATTAAACTGTACACAAGGTTGGTTGGTTGGTCAGTTGGTCGTTGGTTGGTCTGTTGGTTGGTAGGTTGGTTGGTTGGTTGGTAGGTTGGTTGGTTGGTTGGTTGGTTGGTCGGTTGGTCGTTGATTGGTCTGTTGGTTGGTTGGCTAGTTGGTTGATTGATTGGTTGGTCAGTTGGTTAGTTGGTTGGTTGGCCATCAGAAAGTAGTATCTGGATGCAGTTACGAATTGTTTTGAGTAGAATGAAAAAAGTATTATAATGAGTAGTGTAACAAATCATTGTTTGAAGGATTCATGGGTAAAGAAATATTATTTTTGAAAGTGAGTAATAACTTACATCTTTTGAGTCACTGCCAGAGAGTATAGAAGATAAGGGAGACTTTCCAATATGGTTATTGAGACTTAAGCTTAAATCCCCCTCTGTCTGTCTGTCTGTCTGTCTGAGAGCTTCCCCTTGAGAAACTTGTCTGAGTTAACTGGGACACTTGTGAAATTACTCCTATATGCTTGTGAGGGGATAAAGGGAATTGCTACTGTACATACTACCTCCCCACGGACTCAAACTAGCAGAGTCTACCGTTTTTTCGTGACAGCTTCTCAACACCATAAATCTCTGATGTAAGCCCAGAAGAGGCTACTGAGTCTCCGGCGGCAGTGAGGCATTGGTTGAGTGCCATTTGCAGCCTTTAAAAGCTGCAGATTTTCACCTGGTGCACAATAGTTTACACTGATGGCACTAAAGTAAAAAAACTGAATGAGGAGTCATTTCTTTGAGCTTTAGGCATCCTTCTCGCAACACCCCTGCCGCATCCCTCATCTTTTTTTCTCTTTTTTTTTCCTCTCCTGTCATTTTTCGGCCCCTGTATGCTGCAACACATTTTGTCACAGAGAGATTCATGGCTCTCTGCGGTCCTTGCCTCAATCTCAGAGAAGTCAAAATAATTCAGAGCGGGACATGGGAATTTGTGTCTGTCAGGGCTGCGTCCTGAGTTGTCACACCATGTGGCTGTGATGGCTGCAGGCTAGATTTATAGCCACAGGGGTGGTTTTGGTTTCCCAAGAGCTATCACAGCCACCAACCAATACTCCTTTAGAGTAAAGTTTATAGGCGGGTGTTGAAGTTGTGCTTTGCTGCAATAAGGCATGTCTCTGGAAAACATGTGCATGTCTTCGTTGTTTACCTGATTTATGTGTGCAAACATACGCAAATGGTAATGAACACCCACCAACCGTGTGTTGGTGCAAGCTGTAAACTCTGTATTCTTAGCATCATCTAATTGCACTGCCTATCCTCTAATACCCTTCCAGCACTGTGTTTGCTTTGCAATGATTCCTGTCCCCTACTGTGCCCCCCTCCGTAGCCATTCTCGACTAAATAATGAATTTGTTTGAAGCTAGTCTCTCTCCCCTGGCTAACTGCAAGCTACAACCATTATGATGTGGTTCTCTTTAATGTGTTCGTGCACTTCGCAGCAATCTGTGACCCTTGGAGATAATTGTCAAGCCATTATGTGGACTCATTTTCTTTATTCGGGCTGTCATGGCGTGATTGTTGTACCTTGTGTTTTTATACATTAACAACCAGGGTCATTGCTTACGGTAGAGATGTTGTGATACTTAGCGGAATGTGCCATGAATTAAAATTAAATGTTATTATGATAATATCACCAAAATAATTATATGACTGTAGAATTGAATGTCTTTCTCACATGACTTAAACCCATGGTAGTTTGTGGGTTTTAGAAAACATCTTCTTATATATTTTTTTCATTAAAAAATACTATATGGTTTCAGCTAAACTGCAGTTTTTTGTCTTTTAAAAAAAAATCCAGTACACATCAGGAGCACGGCATGTAAAGATATGACTTATTAATAACAATAAACCTCCAAACTTTGCCTTTTATTTTGTGGAAAATGCAGCTTGTGCTGAGAATAATCCTCCAAACATTTCATTTAATTACCCTGAATGTTTTTTTCTCCAACATCTTATTCAGAATCAAAATATTTTTATTGTCATTGTCGCATCAAGTGTATTCCTGTCAGTGCAAGATTAACAATAAATGAATAAATATTAATAAATAAGTACACATAATGATAATAACAGCAATAATAATTATTATTTTTATTAATAATAACTTTATTTATATAGCACCTTTTAAAACTGCAGCTTACAAAGTGCTTTGACAGAGAGCCCTTAATTACACAGAGAATGATGCCATAAGCCAAAAAAAAAGTCTTACATTAAAAGAAAAACAATAAGACACAGAGCAAGAATAATCACAAGACATTCTCAGATACACAGAAATTAAAGGTAAATGGAGTAAAAAAAAGTGAAGAAGTAAAGAGGAGAAGTAAAATAGAAAGCATTACATAAAAGGCACCACCCGAGGATCTAAGGACGCGGGCCGGCTCGTATCGAGTTAAAAAATGATGTCAAATAGTTAAGAGCCAGACCTAAAAGAGCTTTAAAAGTGATCAGTAAAATCTTATAATCAATCCTAAAACGAACAGGGAGCCAGCGCAAAGAAGCTAAAATCGGGGTGATGTGAGGTCGTCTGTTAAAATCGGTAAGAAGCCGAGCTGCTGCGTTCTGAACCAGTTGAAAGAAAAAAAAACACATTCAAACATCTGCATTTGCGCGAATCCCTCATGTTTACTGTTTCCCTTCAAAATAAAAGCCATGACAATTGGAGCTATTAAGATATTTTAAACATATAACAGTCCTAGGTTTCTAAATTATGTTCACTATGAATGGATTTCAGGCTGGAACTCTTATGTACATATATACATATTATATAGTAATAAAAAATCACTCTATATGTAATATAGAAGCTCACTTAAATGTGGCTACAAGTCACCAATTTAATCAAACAGAAAATATTGAGAATTAAACCTAAAATGTCATCTCTACATCAGTGATATTTATATTAGCTGCCCCTTTCTTCCAAAACTGCCATCATACACAGAAACACAAACCCACATACATACAACAAAGTCACAGCAGACACAGTCTCCCTCACAGAGCTGTAGACAAACAGTCAGAGGGCCTTTGTTAGAGGCCCAGAGGCAAACTTTAACAGAGTCTCTGCCAGACTCACACACAGCTACAGTAATCTGGTTTCCTTTGGAATCAAAAGGCACATGCAGGACGAGCCTGAGTAAAGAAACACAGGCAGATACAGTGTGTGCTGTATACTCACTCTGTGTACACAGATAAACATGAGAGCAAGGGTGATTGACTTCATGTATAAAAAAAGCCCTGTCAAATGACTTAATTGGTCAGTATTGGCATTCTGAGCTGATATGTTGTTATTCTTTTTTACAACATGAGATAAAAAAGGAACAAGGCAGCATTGACTGAGCAGTAAAGAAAGATTTAAAGAGGCCACTAAAGTATCAATTTTTTTCTTGCTCCTTTTTATTATTTTTCTACTTCTCTCTGTCCTTCATTTGTCCATTCTTACTCATATATTAAATTAGAATTCTACTTTGAACGTTTCACTTTTTTAAATTATTTCCCCCCTAATCAGAATGCCATTTTTCTCTTTCTCTCAATTTTTTGGCGTCTCTTTGAGATTTTCTTTTCCTCAGAGGAAAAGAAACGGCATGCTTTTAGCTGCATGACTCAAGGGAAAGCATTCATTATTGCTGTTAAATTACTGAATTATATTTCAACTGCCTTTATGAATTAATGTAAGATTAAACATACAACCATAGAGACATGGATATATCATTTATCAGTATTTTTGGTTAAGCGTTTTGGTATTACAGTTTAGTTTCTGTCTGTAAACAAGACTTAAAATTAACCACCAGCACGGTATAACAATTCCACATTTTTATTTTTATTTTGCTGTGGTTTGTCCCTTGAAGGCTGTACCGGTGGAGTACAAAGTGGTAAATTACAGCAAACATTACTCATACTAAAAGACATCTGTCTTTTCAAGGTGGAAAATAGCAGCCTATTCCAGGTCCAATCACATGCTCAGCATTTGAAATGGACATACTTGTTCAGTTGTCAACAAGGTCCACCTGAAGTGTGTTTTTGAGAGAGGCTGACCAATCCTGCTGAATATTTTTTTGCAGCAGTGAGTCATCAAAGACATGAAAACACACATACTGTGTACAGTCAAATACTGTACCAGTGTTACACTGTAAACATTAGATGTAAATGAACAGTATTCTTCTGTATTGATGTCACTGATACAGTGTCTTAACAGACGGATCCCCACTCAAAAATGTCAATATAAGGCACATAACATAAACATACTTGCAGGAAAATACAACTGACATTTACGTTTTCAACTGTCCTCTACCGTCATTTTGTGGATTTACTTGTAATGATTGAACAAACAGCAGACTTTCACCGGGGAGAACAGAGTTCTGTCCCGTGTGAAAACAAAAGAAAATGACATTTTACGCAACTTGCGATTTCTTACGTAACTTGTTTTTTTCTACGTAACTTGCGTTTTTTTTACGTAACTTATGTTTTGTTTTGTTTTGTTTTTTTACGAAATTTATGTAACTTACATAGCACAAGTTTTATTTTTAACGTAACTTCCATGGCTCATGTTCACTTCCGGCATTTACGACAATTTATTTACTGTTTAAACTGTCTTTTATAACGTCATACCAGGAAGTTTTTTGCGCTAAACCTAGGTCAGTGGTTGGGTGGCATAAATTCACAGAACCACAGAGCCTTTATTACACCTGCAAACTGTACATGTATGTATAATGACATGTGTGCCATTTTTAGAACGTTCCGCGGTACCGTGTGCTGCGAAATGCTCATTTTGACAAACGCTTTTATGTGTGGTTATGGGTGTTATTGACAAACGGCCTATTCTGTGGTTTAGGTTGGGGAACTTCTTGGTCATACTGTATATTGCAATGCAATCTGGGAGAAAAATATGTGATTACAGCACTTTAAGAGCCAAACCATTAGCTGGATTTACTGTGAATTTACCCTGAAAATGTTTACAGTGTACCTTAAATATGCAGTAATTTCCGGACCAAAATGTGAACAGTATTGTGTTGTAAATGTATAAGTATACACTAATAACCTGCTAATTAATTTCAATACACCATTTCTATCATTCAGTAAGAAACTGTAAAAATACAGTACTTTGCAGGCCAAGCTGACAGTTACAAGAGATACAAGAAAGGGATTTATCACAATATTAATGCACTACCAATATTTATTTTATTGATGTGTTTCTATTTCTGTAAGTTAGATGAAGTCCCATTGTTATTTTTACCTGCATTATCTGCAAAATGCAAAATCAGCACATCCTGCTTCTACTGCTTCACAATAAAAAAGCCCTTCACTGGTTCCTCCTTGCATCTGACTCTGTGGTATTTCCAAACAGTGATTAACAGGAAAACTGTTGGTCAATATAATGCGCTCAATTTATACAACCAAAATGGTGTTTTGGTTCCAGGATTGATTAATCCCCCCGAACCGCTTGAAGGCTATTTACTGTCAATGCATGCCTCTTTTCCCTCTGGCTTGCTGTTGCAGTAGGTAAATGACTGACCTGTTGAGACAGATAGCGCAATCAAAACCCTATTGAAACTCATTTCACACAAGTGATTGCTCCAAATTACCAAAAACATTATCTCTGTGCAGATCTATGTTTGTTCCTTGGAAAACCAGCAGAGCTTATGAAGGTTCAGTGCAATCACAGCAGAAATAAATGTAATCGAAACACTCAGTGATAGTTGGATACCAAAACCACAATATGATACATTTAGTAGAGGGTGAATACATTGGATTTCAGTGGAGATAGGTTACAAACACTGCTTCAGGGTGTCAAATCATCATCTATTTATTGATTACTGGGTTGTGTTCATTCTGTCTTAATCAGAGGCATTTTATTTGTAGACAAAGAGGTGGTTTAGGGAACACAAGCCGTGACATTCATCTGCTCTGTGAAGTTTGTTGACGTGCCTCTCATCATCTGGAGTTGCTTTCTTGGCACCCGTAACCCTCACATGATAATGAACTTGCGGAAAATTAGGGAAGGAAAGATGGACCTATGCTGAGGCTAAAGTTGCGAATGGGGAAAGGTCAGGTAGAGGAATGAGCAAAGCTGTCACTCTGCACAAATGTCAGTTCACCAGGTGTTATTAGCAAAAGGTGGGCCAATTAATCCTGACTAGACGGTAAGGTTTTCAGAGGGTAGGGAGACGTGGTGGAACATTTTTTATATGAAGATATAAAGAGAGGAAGGAGGAATTGCTTAAGGCCAAGTGTACATTTTCCGGTATCAGAAATACATATCAGTGATTTAATCACCTGATTTGAATGTTGTCAGATTATTTAATGTTATTAGCCCATGAGTATGGGCTAATAGGGGTTTTCTCCACCTGCTGGTAGGCCAGTAGGTCGTTATCAGCCGATTGAATAGGCAGCTAAATTAATGTTTAGCTGCATCCTCTAACAGCCAGAAGCAATTATGATCGATGCCAAGACTGTACGGGTTTGCAGAGCGTACCTAAAAGCAGAAGACTGGCTGGTTTATTTACCAAAGCAAAAAGAATTCCAAATGGTATCGTTCCCTCAGGACACCTCTGGACTGCAGACACAGGGCAGGAAAACACTGGAATAGGAAAAAATAACCAGATGGAAGCAAAACATGAGGAGCGAGGAACTGGAAAAATACACGAAAACCACTCAACACAGAATACAGAAAACACTGTAACTGGAGCCATGAGAGTTACCGGTTGGAGTTCAAGAAAATGATCTGGCGCCGAATGAGTGGAGCAACCAGGTATATGTGGTGGAGCTTGATTGATAGATGAGGAACAGGAGTGTCTGCAGACGAAGCAGGAAACTGGAGGAAACTCCCACGAGACACGCCCCTGGGGAAAAGTAGGTCAAGGGGAGGGGAAAAGAGAGGGACACAGCAAAGGTCAAAACCTAGACCTTGACAAAGATATCAAGTTACATAACGAAGTATAAAAGCATACGGGGAAGCAAAGGAAACGGCACAAAAAGTTGCTCTTGGAGCAGAGAGGAGGGGGATGGGTCAGACAAACCAGGACTTTCACCCAGGAGACTGGGATTCGTTTCCCATGTCAAAACAAAAATCAGTTAATGTCCATGTGTCACATCTTTACGTAACCAATATAACTATGTCACTTCTGGTGCTCACGCCTTAACTTCCAGCATCTATATGCATTTGTCTTTTATAAAGCCTTGCCAGGAATTTTTTTTTTTTTTTCCCTAATCTTAGAGAAGTCGTTTAATGGCGTAATCGGAAGGAAACTGTGGCCTTTTAACGAAACATAATCATACTGTTTTCAGTTAGAGGCCATTGAGTGGGCTGATAACAACCTTCTCATCCTGCCAGCAGGTGGAACGAGCCCCCACTCACCCATTCTTATGGGCTGAAAACTGCTAATAATGCTTCATTCAATCGTGCAAAAACATTTGAAAATGGAATCTTCATCCAAAACAAAGCCTACAAACAAATAACCTGGAACTTTTTTTCTATTCTTAGGTATACTTACATGTATTAACAAAAGGTCATAGTATACTCATATTGCCATATGTGACAGTTAGAAAAGCACATTGTCAACATTGTTATTCACTTTTATGTTTTTTAAACGCATATTCCACTTGGTCTCTTCCGACCTTAAGTGCATCATTGCTTCCTGTTTAGTTTAATCTAAATAATTTACCAGAAGCTTCCCCACCCATGCAGTTACTTTGTTCTCAGTTTGTCACTTGGCATCAAGTGAACTGGTCCTATCCCTTTGTTGGGGTGATTTACAGACACATGAAATGAGATCTGTTGTGCAAATGAACAAAATAAATTGATGGATCGTCCCCACCCTCAGCTCACATTCATTCTACTTCCTGCAGAGGTCTCTAAACGCCATTATAGCAGTGGGCTCACGCCTCTGATAAAAAATATTACAACAGTGCAGTGCATTCCACACCAGCTGTTATAATCTGTTTTATATATCATTTTATATTCTTTTTTATTTTCCCATCCATCCCTTTATATTCCCAGCCCCTCCTTGGCTCGCTTATACCCTGCCTCTATCATCTGCCTGCCCCCGTCTGTCTCACTTTCTGGTGCAAGGCTTTCATGATGATTTTGCAGGTGCACTGTAATTTGTTCCAAAGCATGAATTATCACAAAGCAAACACAGCGAGGAAAAAAAGCTATCGCTACAACCTACCGTCACTGCCAGGAATAGAGGATGCCGGTCATTCCCTGCTAAGTGTGGAGAAGCACGTCCTGATCAGCATCAACACCAATCGGGACAGCAAGTGCTTTTCATATCATATTTTTTGTCAATAGTGGATTCATGTGTGAGATGGGTAATTTGATATACATTTACACTGTAACAGCTCCTCAATCAATGTCATTGCCCTTCCTGTCATTGGAGAGTGACACTGCAATCAGTAAGGCTGCTACCACTCTCAGCCCAGAGTGATTACAGTGGATGAGAGGGGACGGAGCTGTTCTAGTCTTCTTCTCTAGTCTCTGTCTTGTTTCTCAGTCCAGACTCTCATAATCATCAGACCAACGTAGCAAATGAAATGACCATGGTGTGCAAAGAATATGCCATGGACAAGAAAAAACATGTTATTTACACACAAGAAAAAAAGTTTTCATGGTGTCTCTGTTGTCATAGTTTGCGCTTTTTTATTTTTTTTATTTAACCTTTATTTAACCAGGGAATATCCCATTGAGATTAAGAACCTCTTTTTCAAGGGAGCCCTGGCCAAGAGGCAACAAACACAGAATACAGTGTCATATTTACATAACATAAAGACCTTAAACACATCATGAGAAACAAGTGCATGTTATGGAATTGGCCTCAATAACTCTTAGTTTGGATTTAAAAGTGCTCAAAGAAACAAATTCAGTTAATTTCCATTCTTTCTGGCGCATATTCCATGCATAAGGTGCAGAGTAAACAAATGCCCTTTTACCCAACTCCGTACGAGCATAAGGGATAGAAAGCAACAATTGATCTTGTGAACGAAGAGAATAAGATCCTGCATTTCTCACAGTAATTAAGCTGCAAATGTACGAAGGCAGCAGTCCCAATATTGCCTTATAAATGAAAGTATACCAATGACTAGCCCTTCGAGTGGCTTCATAACCCATTTTCAAGGAGACTAGTCTGGACTGCAGGCAGGCTGGTGTTGTCTGAATGTACCTTTCCGCATTAATAGTGCCTTCACAGATGTGTGAGTTAGCCATGGTGCCATGGGCACTAACACGCCACCATACCATCACAGATGCTTTGGAAGTTTGTGCTCTTAACAATCTGGATGGTCCATTTCCTCTTTAGCTAGGAGGACATGACATTCATGATTTCAAGAAACAATATGAAATGTGGACTCGTCAGACCATTTTCAACATTGCATTAGTCCGTCTCAGATAAGCTCGGGCCCAGAGAAGTAGGCGGCGTTTCTGGTAATGTTGATATCTGGAGCTCACTTGTATGATAGACTTATAGCAACCATATATGTTTACTGGCAACAGTTTTCTGATGGGATCCTTAGTCCATGCAATAATGTCCTTTATACAGTCATGTCGGTTTTTACTGCAGTACTGCCTTAGGGATCAAAGGTCACAGGCATCCAATGTTGGTTTTTGGCCTTGCTCCTTACGTGCAGAGATTTCTCCGTATTCTCTGAATTATTTAATGATGTTGTGGGTTGTAGATGGTGAAATCCCTAGATTCTTGCAATTGTTCATTGAGACACATTGTTCTTAAATTGTTTTTTTTTACAAAATGGTGAACCTTGAAGCCCCGTCCTGTCCTCTCATAGGAGTATGTTAATAATTGTTTCAATCTATGCAGTGTTATAAGGTATAATTTCACCACACAAAGTAGAAAATGTAGATAAAAAAAGGTAGATAAAAAAGTGTAGCTGTAGCAGGGATTTTTTAAGTGTGTTTTTAGTGCAAATGTGTCCAGCAAACGCTTCTGCTTCTTCTTCCTTGGAAACTATTTGTCTCTAAGTGTTGTAACTTATTAGCAAGTAGCTAGTTCTGAACCGTTGTGTGATATTTTAGACTTTTAGCCACCTGTTGGGCAATTTGTGTTACCATGTGCTTGCACGTGGGTTGGGCTTGATAGCTTTAAGTAGCTAGTTGCTACATTTGCTGTAATTTGACACTCTGCTTTGTACACTTTTTGGAATATACAGCTTCTCACAATTGCTCATAACATGTATCTATCTGTTTTTCTGTTGTTACTGTGAAACTGTAACAACAGAAAAACAGATAGACGCTACTTCTATAAATATGCACAACAAAAGTCAAGTCTGGCTGTTTGTTGGAGGAAGACATATTGTTAGCCATCTGTCTAGCTTCGCCGAGTAATGCTCTTCAAGCTCAGTATAGCCCCTTTCATACTCTTTACCTATTTAAAATGCTGAACAATGCACAGGTAGAGTTCCACAACTTTCCCAGTCTTTTGTTTGCCAATCTTCCATTTAAAAAAAAAAGTTTTGCTAGCATCAAATTTGGAATTAGCATATATTAACAAAAAGCCATGTAGTTGATCATATAAACTAGTGAATATATGTCAAAAAAAGATAATCACATTCTGATTTATTTATGTTTTATACGGTGTCCCAGTTGAACTTTGTACAAGCAATGATAAAAGGGCCTCAGTAGGTGGTAGTGGTCACCATTTTGAAGCCTAATATATAGAAATGTTTGTGATACATACATGTATTACGCTGTGTTTGAAGTCTCTGGTGGTTTCCCTGCGTACATAGATCTGATCTGTTCCAATCTACCCCCTGTGCTTTGCTTTGTAGTTGTTGCATGTTTATTAGTGACACTCGTGTGGTCTTGTGTAAGAGTTAAATCACTTTAACAGCCTTTGTGTGCCCCCATGAACGGGCTTGTAACGCAGCAGGACAGCTCAGTGTGCCCTGGGTGGGGCACAGTTTGGAGGGATGAATGTTTCTTCCACACTCATTAACTGATGGATCTCATAACAGGAAAGAGCGATGTCAAAAACAACTTGATGTGATGAGACCATCTGCAGAAGCTGGAGAGGCATCTGTTAGGCCAAGGGGGTAGTCATCAAAACGAATCTGTGTCAATCCACGAGAAGTGCAGATATGTTCTTTCACTGCTGCTTTATTTTCGAACAATAATTCAAATGATTCTGATAAATTTGGTCGTGACGTCTGAGAGTTTTTGGACTATGAAAGCACTATCTTAAGTACTATGAATTTTTAATGGGGCTTTCATTTTAAATGTTCCAAATCATCTCATGATATTAAGCTGGGGAGGATTGAAAGTGAACTTCTTTGGCAGGGGAATTAGTGGGTCTTGTGAGGCCAGAAGGCTCCATCTCCATCTCCATCTTTGCGCCAGTTAGACATAATTCGATACCTTTAGCAATGGTGACTTTGACTTTTAAACAACAGTGTAAACGTCTCCTTCCCTCCCGACTGCCCGGCCGTCTCGCTTCCTCTGTTGGCCTCGTGCCTGGTGTATCCCGGGCCTCGCCCTAAAACTTCCCTCCTCCTTCCTATCCACTTCTCCTTCCTTACCTTTCTCCATCCTTCAAGTCTCTCCTGAGGGAGTCAGGAAGCTAATGGCTTTGAGCTGAGTCCTCGCCATTAATCAGGCCCCCATTAGCCAAGCCCATATAAAGCTTTGGACTAATGGATACACAGGAACGAGGGGAGCGGTGAGGACGGGAGTCTACAGATGGAGAGACAGGACGGGGAAAGTAGAGTAGGGACAAGGTGAGGTTGCAGTGTTACAGTTAATTTATACCGTCTCCTCTGGAGGTTATGTCTGGCACCTGTCTGTATTATCTGCAGCCAAGAGTTTTATGAAAACATGACGATTTAATAGAAACAGCAAAAAAGGTTATTACAAAGCATACTTATGTGATAGGTTTTACATAGCATAGTTTAAATCCAAGGTCTTTAGCAATGCTATTTCATTTTTCATTGGCTGATAAGACTTTGAAATTTTATTAGTGAGACAAAAAAGGGATTATGCAGAGTATGACACATAATAATGTAGCCAATAAATTAAATTATTGTCAAATGTTATCCCATAGAATTTAAATTTAAATTTTTCAATTATTAGGTTTTGGTTTAACCCTTGTCCTGCCAACATATAATCACTCCCGACTGAATAAACTACTGTAACAAACAACCATCATCACTAAATGTCAACTTATTTCTTCCAAACACATTATATGTTGTGTATTCAATGTCCTATGAAGAAAAATGACTACCACTACCACTATCCATTATATTATTTCTATTAAAACAGCATAGGCAGAATCAAGTGGGGTTTTACTTGATACATTTATTTTATATTATTTAAGTTTAAGTTGCATTTAAGTTAAGTTAAGTTTATAAGTATTTATTATTTGTTTGTTTTTAATTTCTATGTTTTGTATGAAAATATATATATATATACTTTATTTTTATTATTCAATTATTTTTTTAATTTAATTTATTTTTTAAAAAGAAAAATCTGTTTTAGGAATAGATTGTTTGATCAAGTCATTAAAAACTATTTGATAGAAAAAAGTGAGATACCGGGTCTGCCTCATTTGGTAGAAGGGGGTTATTAATGACATTCCTCAGTGTTTTTCCATTAACTTTGTAGACAATAATGGTAACTAGATAGCTATTTCAGTGTTAGCCTCCACCTATCAGACTCAGGTGAAGCTACATTAGCGTTAACCCCACTGCTTCTTTGCTGTTAATGGAAGAAATAGTGACATTTAATACCTTAAATGTCCCCTTCCTGCTTAACTCCCTACCTCAGTGGCAATAGGAACAAAGCCACCTTTGCTCCTGCTGCCTTACACATAATCAGTTCAATGACAGTAGCCCATACTGCTTTGTGTTTCCTTGGAATTGGTGGAGCCCACAGGGATCCTTTGATTAGCTCTGGTGCGTTGTGTTACTGTTTATGTCTCTCTGCTCATGTCAACTGTACGCCCAACTTGCCTACCTCACTCACACACGTGCACAAACACGAAACTTTTTTTCTCCTCCTCATTATGACTTGGAGAAATCTGCTGAGCTGGGAGGATGCAGACAGCAATTATCCAAGCAGGAGAGTCAGCAAGCAGCACTGCACCGTAGGAAGGCCTGTTAGACGGAGACAACACCATGTTCTCCGAGTCGGATAGTCCTCATCAGAGCCCGAGCCGCGCTGTGACTGACTATCCTGTCTTTGGTCGCAATGAAAGAGAAGAGGGAAAACACTAAAAGGGCCAATTTAATAGGCTGCAAAACGAGTGTGTTGGAGTGTGGGTGGAAAAAGAAGGAGATATCCAAAGGCACTGTGATGTGATGTATCACTATGCCAATAGTAATGGCAAGTTGGAGGCTGGAATGATGGTGCAGCGTCACATCTTTAAAAGTATCTGAGAGGCTGCCTTTTTCTTCCCTAATGGAATGAAAACAAATTACCATCGCTTCTTTTTTCCAGGCCACATATTCTATATTGTAGGAAGTGGCTACATGGCTCACGTAATGAGAGCAGATGGGGAAAATGCCCCGCTTCAATCCCCTGTTACTCTGTGATGCTAACTATCAGATGTGCTCTCTTATATTTTAAAATGTGGCTTTCTTCCAAGTTGGATCATTTGCATTGTGTTTGTGTGTTGTGTTGACATTGATATTTATGGAAGGGAACATGCTGAGGGGCAAAGATCAACAGGAAGTTGGCTTTGGAGCCAACTTTAGCAGGGGAGGAGGGGTGGGGTTCCTTACCCAAAACCAGTCATTTTCCATCACTGCAGGTTTTTCCCACAGCGGCAGGCTTTCTACTTCTTGCATGACAGAGTCTCTGCCAAGGTCTGAAATATATATGAGGGGGTGCGGGACGGCGCGCCATTTCAGGACCTCCCATTATGACTGCGAATCAGAGCATTCTCCTCAGCGCTGAATAATTCATGCAGAGAAAGTATCTGCTTAGTCAGATTTTTTTTTCCCTTCTACCTGATGCAGGGATAGAAAGGAGTCAGCACTCATCCTGGAGTAGCTCGGGTACAGAGTTCAAGATCAAGTTCGAGTCTAGGGACTCACAAAGTGAAAATAAAAACTTTAATCTTTCCAAATGGCAGATAGTTCTTAAAAAGAGAGTAAAAAAAATCTATTTTCCAGGAAGTCTATTTGCAACCTGCCGAATTGCAATGAGATGAGGAAAGAGCAGGTGAGACGGAGGATGAGTTGGGGCGAGAAGGGCTGTTCCGGTAGCCCCCCTTTATTTATTCCAGACACTCTCAGTGTCCCATTACTCATGCAGCAGCCTGAGAGATCTTACTCATTGAAACCCTGTTAAAGCCCTGCGTCAGCAGCACAGACTGACGGAGAGAGAGAGGGAGAAGCAGAGAGAGAGAGAGGGCAATAGACAAAACAGAGGTGAGACAAAACACTCGTCCTGCTCTCAGCCCCATTTTTCCTGAGTGTGTCTGCCGGTGGTTGCTATCCAAACCTCCATTAGCCTCCATGAATAATGAAAAGGAACAATGAGTGTGTTAGCATTGAGCTATTTCCCCTTCACTGCTGGGACCTACACCCCTGTGAGCAAGTGGGTGGGTATGTAGGCAGACAAGGTTGAGAAATTAGAAAAGATGTGCCAAGAATGCCCGGACTGATCTAAAGGAGGAAATTAGACTTCTTTGCCCGATCCATCTTACCGCCGGACAGGTTTGTGTCAGGGGAATCATCATTTATGGACTTCTTATCAGTTTAAGGTGAAATGGCTTGCGGTAGAAAACTTTGCTTTGACTGGTTTAGAAAGCTGGAGATTGGTTCTGGTATCAGGGAACACCTGAGGCCAAAACCTCAGCTACTAATTACAAATATCCATATTAAAGGCGGACTCCAGCTGCGGAGCAGGGGGCGGAGGGCTTCTGGGGCACAAGCCTCAAAGTTTTTCTCCAAAGCCCTGAATCTTATTTTCACCCTCTAACCCCAACATACACCATACATTTATAGAAACTGTAAAAACAGGCATTGTCGTCAGATTTTCAACTTTCCTACTGTCCTTGAACCGATCATTTCTGGCGCTTCCAGCTGAAAAAAGAGATATAGAGGTTGAGATTATAATATTTCATCAAAAATGTCTGGTTTCACAATCATGGAGACAGTTGGAGAACAATGGAAGCTGTATTTTCTTCCCTGGCAACAGTGTTTTCTTTAGCCAAGTATGTACAGATTCCATTTGCAAATGGATTTAAAGATACAGCTACAATAAATTGGAGAAACATCTTCCAGCCAGCCAACTTCATCTGCATTTTTTTGTAATTTGTACCTCGCAGAACACAGATTTCTTGGTCCACCCACAACTTATCCTAACAAGCATGCCTAGCCATAGCAGTGAATCACTACATATTTCCTTATCCATATTTTGGACAAGTAATGTCTTCATTCAGTAACCTACATCAGGTCTCATGGGAAAATGTTTTAAAACTAGACTAAAAAAAGTAGCATTTCAATGCTAAAACATACATAGTTTGACCCAAAAGTGTATATTTTGATTTGAATACATCAGGAACTCTACTTGAAAGCTGAAAAATATGTATATTTTGACCCACCATTTGAATCATAAAAAGACACTTGCAGATATTTGAAGTTCAACTGAGTCATAAAACTCTAGAAAGCATATGCATGTTTCTTTTACTCTGTTGGCCTGGACTACCAGATTAAGAGAGCAGTCTAGAGTTCTCAATTATTAAATGTGACCTCAAGAGTCTTGATTGTGATTTAAAATAGATTTTCCTCTTTTAAGAGTTTTTTTATTAGTTATTTAATATAATTTACAATCCATCCAATAATATCATTGAACACAGAGAAGGCTTTTGATTGCGTAGAGTGGGGGTATCTCTTTCATACTTGGTGCTTGGTAAATTTGGCTTTGGCCAAAAGTGAATAAACCTGGGTCAAACTTTTCTATTCTTCCCCCCACACATCAGTTAGAACATATAATACTCAGTCAGAATATTTCGCTCAGACCCCCACATCACTGGAATAACCAGGAATGGTTCAGAGCAGAGGCTCTGTCTCTATGCAGACGATCTTCCTTTGTACATTTCGAACTTCTATACCTGCCACACTAGCAATGCTGGACTCGTTCAGTTTTTATCTCGGGATATAAATTAAACCTCGGTAGAAGTGAACTTTTTCCTGTAAATGTATCCACTCATAATTATCCCTTTAAAATATCTCGGCATGGTATTATGTATCTTCGTATTCATGTTACAGCAACTTTGAAAATCTTTTTTAAGCTAATTTTACACTTTGTCTAGAACGCACACAACAACATCTTAAATGTTGGTCAATGCTTTCTCTAAATTAAACTCAGAGAATAAACTCAGTGGATTAACAAAATATTCAATAATTTACAGCTTGAAAAAATACATCCCACATTGAAAGGCTGTTCCCGGACATTTTAAAAGATGTGGTGACCTTTCCTGGCCTCTGAAAAGAGACTTTCCTTCCTAGTTATCCTTGAATGAGATCAATTATATCATCCTTAATTATTATTAATCTATTTATTTAATTGTATTCTGTCCTGAATATACATTATAGCACTCAAAAGTTTGGGGTCACTTAGAAAATGTGTTGTTTTCCATGAAAACAAACTATTTTATTCAGTAAATGAGTTACAGAATGAATCAAAATTATAGTTAGAGACATTGACAAGGGTAGAAATAATAATTTTAAGAAAATCTGCCGTTTCCAGCTTTAATAGTCATTTACCAGATTAACAATGTCTAGACTGTATGTCTTTTTTTATTTAAAAAAAAAGTGTTTTTCTTTAAAAAATAAGGACATTTTTAAATAACCCCAACTGTTGAGCTCTAGTGTATGACCAAGCTATTCTAGTATTTGTGTTGTGTTTTCTTTGCAGCTGTTCTGCATGTTGTTTATTTTGTAGTACTACTATAACACTGTCACTCACAAATGCATTGACGTTGTTTTCAATGTGTGCATGAAAAAAACAGTAAGCAAAATTCATTAAAAAAAAGAATCTTGATTGTGGAAAACCAATGTTGAGAAATCATCTATTGTTATTCCAGCTTTCTCTCCATTCCACTTATTTGTTGCTGTTTCTGAAAAAGCATTTGCCTTTATAATTAATCACCCTGTGGGCACCAAGCATCCTGCCCTCCAGTGACCAAAACTGTTTCTTGAAATTGTTTTGGACAAAGAAAACATACACGCTGTCAGTTCGACGGAAATTGGTTAGGTCTTCTGTATTCCATGCTGAGTTTTCTGTGTACACTGTAGATTTAAAATATATATTTCTGTTAGCCTCCAACACTTCCTCACCCTCCGCTCTGTGATCCACATCCCTCAGCTGTTAGTGCACACACACATGCCCTGCCAAGACCATCTCTATCTCTCCTCGTTGTTGTAAGAACACTTGAAACAGCTCAAATCAGACAGCAACAGCTGGCCTCAGACCTCTGCTTTGGGAAAAAAATGTCAAGATAGGCTGAGAGCAGAAAGAGAGGGAGGGCAGTAGTGAGTACAAAGAGGAAGCAGATAGAGGCTGAATGAGTGAAAGCAATAGATGATGGGAAATGGAAAGACTGGCAGTGATGAAATAGAGACTGAAAGAGGAGTTAAGAGAGTGAGGCTGTGAAAACAGACATGAAAGCACAATGTGTTTACCATGTGCCCTCCTCAGCTCCTCCTTCTGAACGACAGCAGGAAGCGATGTTGGGATGAAAGAACATGAATTTGTCAAACGCATGACACCCGTGCTCCGTTACGTCACTTTGAAGGGATGTCAATTACTCCTGACATGTGGCGCAGTAGCATCACCTGTCACTTGGCTGGTGATGGATTGTTTCGCATCTTGAAGTTGTTTCTACTTTCAAGTTTTTCACTTCCCAACATTACATGATGGAAATAGGATGTGAAATGTGTATATTTTCCTGAAGAAATTCGATGTGTGTCACAGATCTGCACGTGAACTGCCGGCTACCTTGTAGTAAAAAAATTGTGTGAATAAAGATATGATGACATGATCAGAACGTATAACGCCATTCAAGGTCTTTTTTTTAAATGTCAAATTGGCACATGTACTTTTGTTTGACTCTTCTTTGTTGGTTTCAGCCATAAAATTCTCACATACACTGCAGCTTATGGCACTCAACGAATGAAAAGGTTGTTCAGTCTTTATACGATTTAACCAAGGACCTATGTAAATAGATATAAATAACTGCAAATAGTTGACACTGGCAACCAAGGTCTTTTTTCTATTAGCTGCAGATTGCAATGGCATTTCTTTTGCCACTTTAAAAAGGACATATTATGCTAATTTTATACCTGTATTTTCGATTCTTACTAGAACATTTTTTCATGCTTTAATGTTCAAAAAACATTGTTTTACCACCTGTTTTCACCCTATTTCTGAAACGCTCAGTTTAAGCATAATCTCTTTAAGCCCCCTTTCAAAAGAAGCCCAGTTTTCACTGATTGGCTTGTTCGAAAAAATATGAGGCACCTTGTGCTCTAAGGAGTTGGCTTTTCATTTGGAAAACGATAGTTCCTTGCTAATCAAGCTTGTTAGCTAGCGCTAGCTTAAGCTGATGGTGTTGCATAATTTGGCATCATTTCTATGTTCCCTCATTTCAATGAAATTTCCCTCCCATCAAAGTTAGGCCCTATGTTCCTTCAGGCCTACATTTCCACAGCACAGGGATGGCCCTTCCCTAATGCCTATAACATGTTGTTAGGGTTAGGGTTAACCCAGAACACAGGGTTGAAGGAACATAGGGCCACGGTAAGGGTTTACCCTAAAAATAAGGTTGATGGATCATACGGTTAGGGTTAACCCTACAAACAGGGTTGAGGGGACATAGGGTTAGGGTTTACCCTAAAAATAGGGTTGAGGGGACATAGGG
This sequence comes from Centropristis striata, assembly GCF_030273125.1. NCBI lineage: Eukaryota > Metazoa > Chordata > Actinopteri > Perciformes > Serranidae > Centropristis > Centropristis striata. Next base: position 26,770,108 of record NC_081533.1, read on the forward strand.
TTAGGGTTAGGGTTGACTATTAAACATCGACATGCTCCCCATAAATTTGGCTTCTGATGCATTTTGCACATAAACCGGTTGCAAATAACCAATATAGTGATGGTCAAAAACCAGGATGGCGATGGCAAAAATACAGTACTTGAGGCTTTAAAGCAGCAATCCACAAAGTTATGGGAATTATGTCCATTCTTTTTATTATTATGCAGAAACTGCAAACAACCCATTGCAATTCAATGAAAATGGTCTTGTTGAACTCCTGGATAAATTGGCCAAGTTTTAGGTTTATTTTCTCTACAGTCTTGCTGCTCTGTGGGCATTGTGATGGTCAGTATCAATGGCTGTATGTCAAACATCACACTCAATTGCTCATCTTTCATGTCAGCCAGTCCAGTGGCTGCACACGTGTGATTTCATGCTCAGCCATGCATGTTCTCCCAATCCATTTGCCCTTCTTTCTTCCTTCCTCCTCTCTGTTCTTCTCTCCCTCACTTATTCATTTGGTCCCAGGGGACAGGGAGAAAGGAAGGGAAGGAAATGCAGGTGAAGGACTTTGACAGGTAGAAATGTCAGTCCAACTGTGTCACCTGAAAAGTACATTTATGTACAACAACAACTAATTTGCATTATTTTATCCAGCGTGATTATCATTTTTAAGGTAACGATAGGTTGGGTATGGTTGGGGGAGAAAAAGATCTGTCTGTCTGTCCTCCTCTCTCTCTCGCTCTCTCTCTGTCCACCATTCTTTGGCTTTCTTGTGCTCAAAGACAGAATGCCTCCTGTTTGATTGCAACGGGGTCAGTAATGATTGCTGCAGGTTTAAGTTCTTTAGAGAAATGGACAGACAGGCACAGCGTGCATGTGTCTCCCCATGTGTGTAGGCTGAGGTTTCTGCAGATGCTGCTCCATGTGCTCAATTGTGAATCAGCTCCTAAGAGAGAAAGTATCGGAGAGAAACGGACAGCTGTGTGGAGTTCTGCTCTGAACTCTCCTCCTGCCTTATTATTTGCAGGGATGTTGTGCCAGAGCGCTGAGGCCAGTTATTACCACCTACAGTCTTTTACTTGCAGCCAATTTTTACTAACCTCTTTCAAAGCATGACCCAGACAGACAGACGGGAGAGTGACCTGTTGCAAATGATTAGCTCGCTTTTATAGCTTTGAATCTAATGTGAACTTTTACTTAAGGAGGTGATGTGAAAATCCGAACTAGTCATATAAAAAAAAAGTATTCACAGGCCAAGAGAGAATGGCTGCTTCTTTAACTGCAGAAGGAGCAAGGAAAAAAGATGGATAAAAGTGCTGCCATTGATTACTTGAAGTCAAAGGGGGGACCTCAATAGATGGACTGTGCTGATGGAGTCAAATGATGAATGGCAGGATAAACAACTCACAAACACGAGCTGATTCCTTAAAGGAATCAGTGTGTGTGTCCAGCCTTGTGATGAAGTGCAGTTCTCATCTTCACATGGTAATGACATCCCCCTCTCCGGACCTCTTTCGACCCAGAATGACCCTCATCTCCAAAACCAAGGGAACAAACCCATTTAAAGCAACCGCCTGTCTAATTCGCAGCAATAATGATCGAGGAAATTTAAAGGAGATGGCCAGGGGGGAGGGAAAAGTTAGAAGGGGGGCAAAGGGGGCTAGAGAAGTGATTAAAGGTGTAATGGATGGGCGAAGGAGCTGGGGGAAGGGGCGCTCTCAGTTCCTGGGACACCATGAGGCGGTGAAATATGAAGCTGAAAAAGCAAAGTGACAGAGAAAAATGTCTCTCTCCCTGTTCCGTTCCCCTCGCTTATCACTGCAAATCAGCCTTGTATCGTCAAGAACTCCTCAGGTGCACGCCACACCTCGTGAACACTGCTAAACAGGCCTAGCCGACTGGGGGCAAAGGAAAAACAAAGTGATTACTTCTGGCCGACCATGTTTAATCAGTCTTCCACTATGCTTTAGATAACTTCTGACCCAGGCTTGATAGGAAATTAAAACGATTTCTTTTGGTGGAGAAATCAAGGAGTAGTTTCCTGAAGGACATTCATGTCCTTAATTACATTCTGGGCAATTCTCCATTATGGGGTCAACACGGGCGGCCTTATTCAGTCAAATGTCCCCATCAAAGCCCCACCATGGATTAAAGAAGTGTGAACTTGGTGGTCGTACATGGATGGGACTCATGAAATGTGACTTTCCAAACTTTTTAGACAAATTACCTTCTCCAAGAAGGCCAGGATGCAAGGATTCAATCAGGAGAGACTAGAGTCATTTTAACAAATTTTATAAAAATAATTCGATCTTGGTAGAAAGTATTTGGCGCTTAGACGCTTAGAGGGAGATTTTTAACCAAGGGGTGTTTGTCCTGTTGGTTTTGGTGGCTGAATATCCTGCAGGCCAACAGGCTGATGGGGCTAATGGACTGATGAATATGTGGCCGTGAAGGGGAGGTGGAGTGGCATATAACCATATGAACTACCAAGACAGAAAGGGAATCATATTTTAAAAGAGGCAGCAGCAAGACAAATGGCTAAATAAGTAAGTGTGTCACTGAGCTATTAGTTTTGTGGTCAGCTGATGCGAACAGCTTATAACATGATTGACAGCCAAAGACAATAGTCGCGTTTCCATCAATTAATTTTCGAGATTTGTGTGAAAACGGTTTGATGGAAACACCAAAATTCAACAGACTTTAGAAATTGTAAGTGTACGTGTGTGGCCGTTCAGGACAGTATAGAATATGGCTTAAGAGGAAATATAGTATAGTCAGCCATCAATGAATTTCAAGATTTGCATGAAAAAGGTTTTGCTGGTTGCTTGGGGTGGTTTTTGTCTTTTTGAAAAATAGTTGAATAAATGTTCTTAACAGGAGATGGAAAACTTTTTCCGAATAAGTTCTGACGTAGCGACCATTTAACTCACATGACTGATCAGCTGTTTCCACTCTGACATGAAAGAACAATTATAAGTTGCCGAATTTAATCTAATTCCTGAAGACATATTTTCTGTCATGGTTGGCCAAAGTTGTCCAAACAACTTATTTTTCCTTATTTTTTCTCTCTTGCTCAATCTCTACTTCTTCTACTGTTTACTGGCGGATAAGCCTACAGCAATACATTACACTGCCATCTTCTGGCTTAAGTGTGTTTATGCAGCTTTGTTTATTCACTCTAAACCAGTTGATGGAAATGCCTCTAATTTACATTATTGCATGTATGGGGATAAACTAAGCCTAAGCACAGATCATAATTGGTTTGGTGTTTACAATGTTTCTTCTACACACTGAGGATAAACACTGCCTTGCACAGACAGCACTTGACTCTGGTTAGCATTCAGCCATTGTAGTTGCTTCCTTGGGTCCAATGTCTAGACAGTAATTTCATGAATAAATACAATAGATATCACATCCATTTGGCCCTTCTGATCGATCTGTAAGCCTTGTGTTGATATGATGAATACCATGGAAAGAAGTGCTGCGGTGCATACTGTATATCTCACTTGACTAGAAAACAATGCAGGAGATGAGTGTGTGTGTGTGTGTGTGTGTGTGTGTGTGTGTGTGTGTGTGTGTGTGTGTGTGTGTGCTGTGGGGCCTCACTGTCAGCATTATGTAGAGCAGATGCATATACAAGCATAGAAATACACACACCTTTTGCACACTGCTGCATCCAGACAGGAATGCTTATAAAGACATGAGCGAATATTATGAAGACAAACCCAAACTGCTTACACTCACTCGTACACAATCATGAATGGAGTCGGTAATAGAAGTAGGTCAGACCAACTGGGAAAGGAGCATTGATTTCACACAAGTACAGGACTAACTACCTCTTCATTCATTGTATCACATCCTAGCCACTGCATCCATATTGATTTGGCTGAGTTTGGCGCATGAGAACTTCCCCAACAACAGCAATTCATTTTGATTACACTTAACTACTTTCTATGTCGGTAAAGTCAAAATAAACAAGAGCTATGATATGATTCTCTCCCACACAGAGAGGGAAGGTTCTGGGTGGCTTCAGCTAGCTGGGAAAGGTCTGCCTGTGCCTGTGGTGCAGAAGATGCAGCAGAGGAGGACGGGGGTGGTTGGAGACCAGTAGCTTCAGCTGCCTTGTCCAGGGCTTAACTTCATTCTTTTCTCACTCACTTATGTCACTGTATGGATTGTAAGTGTATGTGTGTGGGCGTTAGAGACAGTATAGAATATGGCTTAAGAGGAAATGTCCTACATGTGTGAATACCACTGTGTATATTTATATTTTTTACAAAAAATTACCAGACATCACCAGGCTTTCATACAAAGTAATTTAATCTATTCTAGGACTGTATAGTTTGTTCAACAAAACTGAACTCAAGAAAATAAGTCAAACTAAAAGTTGCCATTACTTTCTGTTCTTTGCCGCTTTTGCTACATTATTGTTATTGTCTAATTTTCCACTTCTCTCTTGCTAAGACCCGCCATGCACAGCATTTAAGCACTACTATTACCGGTACCTGGTTTGTTCAGGTCCTCTGCCCTGACCAATGGACTATTCTAACATTAAGTACCAACAAGATCTCAAACCTAAGCGACAGAATAAGAAGTTTGTCAAAATGACCCATGTGAGCTTTTCAAGGCTCGCGGTACAGCGGTCATTATACATACACATACGTTTCGCGGTTTTGAAAAGGCTGCAGTTTCTGTAAATTTAGGCTACAAAACCACTGACCTAGAATTAGGGCAAAAAACCTCCTGGTTATGCGTTATAAAAGACAGTTTAAACAGTAAATAAATGTACGTAAATGCCAGAAGTGGAGTAGTTAACAGGGTGACGTGAGCCACAGAAAGTACGTTAAAAACTTAAGTTATCAAAAAAGGCATTTACTTTTGTTTTCACACGGAACGCAAACCCTGTTCTCCTGGGTGAAAGTCAGCCATTTGTTCGACACATCCATTCAGCCCAACCTTCTGACACGGAGAACAGGGTTTGTCTCCTGTGTGAAAAAAACCCTGACTTTTTACGTAACTTACGTTCTTTACATAACTTACATTTTTTACGTAACTTGCATGGCTCATGATTTGTGAATCATGTTTGTTTTTTTTAACATATCTTCTGTTTCCACGTAACTTATGTGGCTCACGTCACTTTTACGGCATTTACGTACATTTATTTACTGTTTAAACTGTCTTTTATAACACCTTACCAGGAGTTTTATTTGTCCTAAACCTAGATCAATTCTGGTTGAAGATCTTTTTGACTGTGAAAGCTGACTTCACTTAAATTCAATTCTGATATAAAAACGACTGAGAGCCATGTGCTATTTTGTGTCAATTTATGTTGCCCTCCCTCAGAGGAATATTCAGCCTTTTTGTGCATTAAGTGGCTTGGTGGGTGTGTTCGCTCGATAATTCCTACGTTCCCTTGATTAATGTTTGACCACTGGAAAGCTGAGTTTGATTGATACCATGTGATGATGAGAAAGCACAGGCCCCAGTAAAAGTGTCTGATTGATATCACAGACAAATACTCCCCAATTACTAATTGAAATGTTGCCGGCTGGCCCCAAAAATGACTTTGTCATTAGAGTGACACTGAGCTCGATGGCTCTGTGCATTTTGAGAGGAAAAGGAATTAGGAAAATGCTTGTAGAGAGAATGAAATGAAGAAGACTAACCACTATAAATTAGGCTGCTAATCAAATGCTGCAAAAGTAATGTTATCTTCATTCATGTTTCCACTGTGATTCATAACTAGACTGAGTATTGCATCATCAAAGTTTGCATAACTTTTGGGTATACAGTAGGTATTGGAAGCTCGCACAATTGTTTTTTTTTTGTTTGTTTTTTTCATAATGCGTGTATTTTTTTTTTTTTTTTTTAAACTTTGTTTATTAAGTTTTTTCACAATAAAACACAGACATACAGGAACACTCAGAACAGAATCCCCACCCCAGAAAGCGAAAACAAATATATAGATAGATAAACAACAATAATAATAATGATCAATAGATGACTCAATCTAAGACAATATAAGAGGATTTTACAGGAAAACAAAACAAAAAAAACAAGCAAAAAACATTAGAAAAGTACAGTACATACTGAATAGTATTTAAGCGGGTTGTCATCTCAGCACAATGAAATAATGTGTGTATTTTGGATGAGTTTACGATACATAGTTTTGAATCTTTGCATCTGCTGTAATGGATCATGCAGGGAATGAAGGCTGGGGGGTCATTGTCTACAAGCACTGAGAGATGAGAGTGGCAAGGTGAGGAAATGGTGTGGAAAATTCAGAATAGTGTCATACCATGATGACGACAATTTCCTCTAAAACAAGATGGAGTGCGTGGCAGCCTTGGAAGAAAGGAGCAGGAGAGTGGAATTGTCTTTAGACTGATGGGGGAGTTGCACTAATGGTCACAGAGGCAGTGCAGAAAGAACCGAGGTAGCAAGTAAAACAGCATGGACATAGTGTAATACAATGGGGGGAGGAAGGATCTTTCAAATTGTTTTCATTTTCTCTTGTCTTGAGACAGAAGTGGCCTGAAACAAAATCCGAAATCCAATTAGAAATCAAGCAAGCTTTTACAGTTATTCGACACATTTGATCATTTCGCGTAAATTATATCTGAAGAGGGAAGCTGCAGCTGTGATTTTGCGAAGGCTTGCCCACTATAAAGGGTATAACTGCATTGTATTCATTCTCACTGATCACGTATTCAACACAGGTAACTGCTTGGGCCTCAAGTCATCCCAAGATTATAGCACCTGATACTGAATTCAAATTAAACCAAATTAAAATGAGCCCATTATAGGCCTAATGAATGGAGAATGCAATGGCTGCTCTTTGCTGCAGGGCGCCAGAAAGTCGTGAAGAGAGAGAAAGGCTTTTATGTTGTAAAAATCACAGATTATATCAGAAAACAGTCTAATCTTAAAGGGTACTTGGGGACACATGAGTGTAATGATTCATGTACAGTTTACAGCCCTGGATAATCTCCAAGGGTTTTTGTCTCCGGGGCGGAAAGTATGACTGGAAGATTTTCTCAGTTTTATATTAAAAAATAACATCATATACATTTACGTTTTCTTTTTCTTTTCTTTCAACTGTCAAATGTCCCAAATGTCTGCCTTTCCCCAAGATGCCATTAAGCATCAGTGCAGCCTCGTGGTAAAACGTCCGAATCCGAGTCATGATGAGAGCTGTGTGTGTGTGTGTGTGTGTGTGTGTGTGTGTGTGTGTGTGTGTTGATGAGTGTATGCGTGAATTGCTTGGCGCATTCAAACATGTCTCAATCGTTGCCAGTAGCCCTAGTGAAGCCCCCGAGCTCTGGTGGGCTGGTAGTCGGTTGTCTGGAAAGCAGCAAAACACACACTAACATACAAACACATACACTGAAACAACTGTGAATGCCATCTGGCTTTTACAGGCCCCTGCGGAGGGGCCCGGGCCCTCAGAGAGTTGTGCAAAAAGAAGTGGGTGGTGAGAGAAGGAAGGGAGCAAAGGAAGATTTTGAGTGTGTGAAATTGCAGACTGATAGGTCTCCACCTACCCGCTACTTATAGCTAATTGGCCATCAGGCTGTTGATGCCGTGCCAACACAATACCACGATGCCAGCGTACAGTCTGACTGCCGTATTCTCCGTCTCCCTCTCTCTGTTTACTCACTTGTATCATGCTGTCCTCCCATAACTTATCCCTGCTTTTGAGGCGACAATCTATGGAGACCACTTGTAATGTAAGATTAATGTGAGCTGAAAGGCCAAATCCTGGCGGATGCGGGGCTACGGTTTATAAAAAGCCCTCAATGTTGGTATGAGAAATGCTCAAGTATTACATTGGCTGTTGCTGTGACTTAGCACCTGGTGTCCTTGCACAAGGTTAAGTTCGGTTTCCCATGTAAAAACAGCCTTGTCTGCTTTGCATGCTAACGAGGTCTGTGAGTGCATAATGTACGGGCTAGCAGACCTATCTACAGACAGCTGCTGACTCTTCCTTCTAGGAAATATATTTCCCAGGTCCTGTTTGAACTGGTACTGGAATATGGTAAACCAATTCCACAAATCCTTTTGCTGTTCATGTATTCGCAAAGGTGTTCTGATCCTCTGTGGGGTTTTTTTGTCATCCTATGCCATGTGTTTGTATGTGTTAAGCATAGCAACCTCACTTTCAAAATACCACCAGTAATATGTTTGGTAGTCAGGTTAAGGAGTGACTTTAATGTTTCTTTTTAATATCCCTGTTTCTTTAGTTTTCCACCACAGAACCATGCAACGATCACCATGTAGTTAGTAAGATTCCAGAGAGTTTATGTATAGGATCAGTGTGAATGACAATATGGGTTTTAATTTAGAGGACACAACCGGAACCAGCTTGCTGCAAAACCCACCAGTAACCTATCTGACAATGATTTCGCCCCTTTGGACCAGGGCCAATAAATCTGGTGTAGCCAGGAAATATATGGAGAATAGTTGAGCGATATCTTTCTCATCTTTCTCATTGATTGATTGATTGATTGATTGATTGATTGATTGTCTTTATTTCGAACATGCAGGCAATAAAAAAAACCAAGTTTAAATATTAATAGATGAATAAATAAAAAACAAAACAAAAAAGCAAAAAAATTGAAAAAAACACATGCCAAGACTTCTTCTACTGTGTGACAGTCATGGTATAGAGTGCAGCTTAAGATGCAAGAATCTAGTGGAAGTTAAGAGACGACATCTACTACCGGATTGTTTTTCAGCAAATGAATGCAGAAATGTTATTTTAAAAAGTTAATATAACTAAAAATGATCATCATACAATAGCCAATGGGCTACAAGATTGCACATGGGCTACAGAAGCCTAAAATGCAGAACTGGCAGGATGAAATATGGCTTCTTTCTCTGGGCTGTCAGAACTCTCAACACCCACACAGGATAAATTAATTAAAACATGCAATTAAACGGGCATATGCAATACATACTATAATTTTGTAGCATTTCCAGTAGTCATTTATTTATTTTTATACTTATTTATAACATGACATGTCCTTGTTCTTGTTTTTGTCCTTGTTTAGCTCGGTATTTTTAAATGTTTTACTCATGTTGTATTGTGTTTGTCTTAACTATGCACCTTATGCAGTGGCACTGTCAATGTCATTGTATAGTTGCCTATATAATGACAATAAAGGCTATTTGATTGATTTGATTGACTTTGCCCAATGCTTTAACCCTGCATGCAACCAAAGCCCACTCAAACAAGATTGCAACTCACACCAAAAAACTTCGGATACCAATATATTGGACCTGGCTCTGCAAGATCTACATGATCTTAACATTGTCATTAGCCCTTATTTTCACTTGAAAATATGGTTTACAAATGGAAACTAGAAGCATGTGTTGCAGTGCCTTTGTTCTACTTAGATTTTGACTTTGGCTTCGTTCATGTGGAGGGTCTGATAAACGTGGTGTAATTTAGCTTATTTTGTTTTTAAACTGCCATCTGTTGGATTCGGATTTAAATTTTAAATGGAAAAGCCAATGGTAACCTCATCATTTTTTTTTTTTTTTTTTAATGGAAGCTCTGTCATTTGTCTAAATAAAAGTGTCTTTGTTTATCAGTGAGTATAGACACTTAACAAATAAATGATGACAAGTGGGTTGTTGTAATTAATAGCCCTTCATAGAGGAGCTAAGGGTGCAGTGTTTAGTACTAAGTTTGCATCTGTTAATAGAATCATGGAGAAAGACAAGAGGATAACTGTAACTGAATCAAAGTTGTGTGCTTTTAACAAACCACACTTTTTTGTTAAGTGAAGGAGAGAGACAGAGGAGACAATTTGCCCCCGGGGAGTTGAAGCATCAGTGAAAAAGAGTAGAAGGCAGAGGAGGAAGAATATGATTATGTAGCCGGGCATTGCAAATTGAATTATTTAAATGTACGCACTGTAATCATGGCCAAGGGAGTGAAAATAAAACGACCAGAGCCAACGAGTGAACCAGAATCAGGGAGACGGAGAGGAAAAAATGCTGTCTCGTGTGTACGGTGAGATTTTTGTATGCGTTGTTTTAACTATGCATGTGCCGAAGCCCTCTGTCCCATTGGTTATTTTAACAAAGTTATTTGAAATGCAAGGTTCGTCTGCTCCCTGAACCATGAGCTGGAAGAGCAGACTCTATGTTTGCACTACAGCAGCCAAGAGAAACATTAAGTATAATTGCCATGGCACAGCCTAGGTTGTCCATGTTCTATTCAAAGATTAATTTATACAACCTATACGGAGCCCACTTACAAGCCAATCCCAGAGATTCATTTCCTCCCTGATTAAATATCAACTCTGTCGTTTTGTGTGCCATTAATCCAATGTGCTTTTTTTTTTACATTACTGTTCCCTCTGTAGTTCCAATCATCCTAGATTAGCGATCCTCCATTACACGTTCCTCTCTCATTTCCACAAGCATTCATCCTCTTGTGTTACATGCTAGCGGTGGTGCCTATCTCTGGGCTAACAAAAGGACATCCCTGCCCATTTCCTATTATTAGTGTGGAAGCCTAATGACTTTATCAGACCCTGTCACAGAGTGATTCCTGTAAACCCCTTGCAGTGCATAAGCGGGACCAGACACAGGGCAGAGCTGAATAAAGAGTGTAAGGGTCTTTAATTAAATGTGTCATCTTGGCATTTGATAAGCCCAGCAGGGCATTATAGCTGCCAGCTATAGAGCCTGATGGTGGGAGAGGGGACCAAAAGCCAACTGTCTCCATGTATCACCACTATTGCAAACATGGAAGACACACATATTTATATACACACAGCTTCCCTCACCAACATCGGCTGTGTATAACTTAGGGCGCTTTCGCAACTCAATGTTAGTCCGTTTAAGTCGAACTCTGGTCCGGATAAGTCCTTGTTAAGGTTCATTTGGTCGCTTGTGAACGCTCCAATTGCACTCCATCATTTCTGGTGACATGCACAACCAACGTTTTAAACATATGAAACATATGGATATCAGGCAAGTGCATTTTTGTTCTAGAAATAAATGTTTGAAAAATATTTTAAACATACATAATTTGTAGGTTTCAGAATCAACCAATAAAAACGCTTCGTGGATAGTCAGATGTGCACGCACAGGAATTAGTTCTCAAACCAGGAAGTAAGCATTTTAGTGCCCTGGGGTCTTTCCTCTCAAACTCAATGAAAATTTTGTATGGGTTTTTGGTTAAAATCAATGAATTAAAATCAAAATCAAAATTATTTTCTTTATCCCCAAGCAGAAATTCAGTTAGTCTAGTAACTCTGGAAGAATGAGACAGCCTGATGGCTGTAGGAGTGAAGGATCTTTTGTACATCTCCGTCCTGCAACGGAGAGAGAGGAGCCGTCCACTGCTGGGTTTTTTTTTGGTCCATAAAGGTTTGGTGTAAAACAAAACCTTTTTTGTTGTTTTGTTAGCTGCCTGATATAAGGTATGTGGTTAACACAAGCTGAAGAGATATTCACGTTTTGTAGTGCGACATAAAATACGTTAGGAAAAATGTTGAAATGTTTACGTGTTCTGAAAAAGGCGGTTGCTAACAAGTGGCTAAATGAGACTACAGTTGTTGTCGGGGATATTAAACGTCATCACACCGGACACGGACAGGAACTCTCTCACTAGTCTGCTTCACAGCTTCTAGTCGTGTCTTTTCAGTGCTTTTGCTTGTAAATTATGTTAATAGATAATTTATTAAGCTACGGATTCACTAGCTTGTCAGAACTACTCGTTAGCTTCTCGGAGAGTATCGTAACGTTCATAAAACATCATAAAACATCATAAAATTGGAGTTCATTTGTGAAGATTATCCTGCTGAACAAAACACATAAGCATCAGAAACGTGTGTTTGCCACAGAGCTTACTTTCTGCAATGAAAAAAAATCCAATGCAAAAATCCCATAGGAGAATTCTCAATAGACGCCATGGAGATGCTACCTGGGTTGTCCAACAATAATACATCATTTCATTTGCTTTCTATTGCCTACCAGAAGTTTTGGATCACTTATTGTCTAGTAATTACACTTTATCTTTCTGATAGGCAGTGGAGAGGTCTTTCAGCTCTCCTGTATGAGCTGATGTCAGCAGTTTAGCTGAGACAACCCTTTTGAAAACATCAGACAGACCAATGTCTTCACCTTACCCATTCTTCAAATATGGATTGCACCTAGAAAGTGCTCACACAGCCCTCTTTCTTCATCTAAATTATTGAGTGCGTACATGCGATGTGTTTACTTGGCCTGTGTCCATATGAATAAGTTATGCTGTGTCACGCACAGAGCATGTAAAGGAATATGAAGGCCGGAGATTTCAACACAGCACGAGGGAGGGAAGTTTTGTTTGGATGTCTTTCTTATCTCTTATTTTATCCTTATAAAAACTCAGTTTCCTCACACAAAATGGGCCCTATTTGGTTGGTTTTCACTGCAAACAGGCACACGTATAGGTATGAGATCTAGAATTAAAGCCACAATTACATTGCAGTCGGTCAGTCATGAGCCAACTTTCATAGTTAGGAATATAAAGCACTTTCTGTTTGCCACTATCAAAGAATATACCCAATTTGACTGTAGTCCCACTATTAATGGGTGTTATCAGCAATCTTATCAGCCCATAACTATTGGTAAGTGGGGCTCAATTATACCTTCTAGTAGGTTTATCTGCCTCCTGAAATAGCTAGAATAGGTTTCAATGTTTCGTTACATGTCACTTTTACATCACTTTTGTTAGTGTTAGGCACTGAAAAAGCCATTGTTTTATTTGGTTAAAAAAAAAAAATACTTATCTAGGTTAGAGCTAAAAAGGCATTATAAAGCATAATTTAAAAAGTAAAACAGCTGCACACGAATGCCAAAAATTGTTACGTTAATACAAGAAGTGTCATAGCTACGTAAAATCATGACGGACTGAAGTTAAGTGACGTTATTTCAAATCACATTGTTTACTTTTGGTTTCAAACGGGGACAGGAACCCCAGTCTCCTGGGCGAAAATCTGGAATCACGTCACTTCCGCTTGACAATCTGGTTCACAATTACTATGGCCAGTAGAGGGCGCTGCTAAACAACAGGTGTAATTTAGCAGCTTATTCAATGGGCCGATAACAACCTAGTGGCCTACCAGCAGGTGGAGTCGAGCCCATAGCTTTGTGCTGATAGAGCACTGATAAATGCCTATTCAAAAGTCTGACTACACTCAAATCAGGTGCAGAATCTTTTTTTTTTTTTTTTTTTTTACTTAGTACACCAAAGACCTGCTGAAAAACAAGCACAAACATGCATGCTTTTCACATATCCTTACCTTTTACGGGTGAAGAATCAGACGCTGCTGGTAGTCATAAGCTCCCGCTATTTTAACTAGGACACTAATACAACTCCTTATACACAGCATATGGTTCTCTACAATCCAGTGGTGAAACCCAATACAGGTTGTGTGTATATGTGCTGTTCAGCATCATGTATTACATTAGTCTTAGCAGGAGAATGTCTGTTCGGCGGTGTGAGAATTGCAGAGGTGTCTAATGCTCGCAGGCTCGATTATTCAGTGATTGACCCATTTATTGCATGGCTCCTGTCGTGTAATTCCCCTCTACCTGACACTCCAACCCAGCAGACTCAATGTCAACCGGCTCAATTTCCTGTTCGCCACTGAAGTACGCGTCAAGATTTTCTTTTTCACCTTTTACTCTTGCTCTCCAAGGTTGATGATACAGTGCTTTTCCGAAAGATTTTAAATTAAAAGGACTCTCTTTTCCTTTGTATTTCAGTGAAATCAGTCAGGGATCAAACACAATGGCCCGTGAAAAAATGATATAAAGGCCACAAAGACCAGTTTTCCGTTTGAGCTAGAGCTCTGTGCCTCAGCGATTAAAGGCAATGACATCATCCGTATCACTTACATGCAATTCTGATGTTTGCATCGTAAACAGCAGAAGTCATAGAGCATTATCATATGCATAAGTACTTAACAGTAGCAGTGTGACTGTGCTGCATGTGTTTGTTGCATGTATTTATGTGTTTTTCACACGATTGCTCCATTTCTTCCTGGTGGCTTGAAATGACTTAATTTAAAAACCACCGATACAGCCACTGGAGGTCATTAAGTCAGCGAGAAAAGAACACGACAGCTCCATGACTAATTATTATGTTACTGATGTCACCCTCAAGCCTCGACTATTTGCATGTATTCATGTTGTGCATAAGGATGAGAGAGGAAGGGAGAGAGAGCAGCATATATAGGAAGACTAGGGGAAAAGGAGGTTCAACCCTCTGAACTCCGCATACGTATAAAATGCATGTTTTCTTTTGCAGATTGCCAAATATAAACCGTTTATCATAGAAAGAACTGTAAAAACAGGCATTATTGTCAAAATGTAAACTTTCCGAAAGTGCTTGAGTTATCGGTTACAAAAGCAACCAAAGTTACCAAGTAACCAAAACAAAGCTTAAAAGTGTGATATTTCTGTTAAAATTATCTTTATTCTATATCTGGAATAACTAGATCATGTTGACAACATTAAACTCTTCTTCTCAGTGACACTGTGAAGCCATGATTGATTCTGCTGAGACAAACCGTCTTGTAATGAATATTCCCTGGAAATCTGTTTACACAGAGCTGAGAGGAGAGGACAGGAAATGTTGTAAAAAGGCAAATAGTTCAATATGTATAGCATGTGGAGACCCAACCATCCCCCCCCCCCCCCCCCCCCCAAACCCCAATATCTATGACACTGAAAAGTAAATATAAATTACATTTCATTCCAATTTAAAACAAATAATTTATCCATGAAGTTCATTTTATGTCATTGAAGCTGTGCTATTCTTCACAAAAGATATTTGTTCCCAGTTCTAGACATTTTTTTGGTGGTTCTATAGAGATGCTTATATATTGCATAGAAATACAAGGCCACAGTAAGTAAAATGAAAAAAGAGCAAAGAACGACCTGAAATGGCTTTTAATTAAAAAGATGAATGTGTTATGCTTGGACTTACTTTGTTATTATTTTATTATCATTTTGGCCACTCTACAGCAATTCATTTCACTTCCCCTGCCATTAAAACATGCAGCGCTGCACTTTTTGCCATCCTGATTGGCAGCAGCAGTCGATCCATGATGGAAAGTCATGTTCACATATTCAAAGCAGGCATGCCCATCTGCCTATTGATAACCTCAACATGTTAACCCTTCAACCTTGAGCTGCTGCAAGTCTACAGATAAGCTCTGGGACTTGATGTCTCTATCATCCCTAATGAGCCCTTGTGTAGCTATTCGATAGGAGGCCTGCATCTAGCTGGTTAATGTCCTCTATTGAGCTGGATGTCTAGCAGCCATCAAAGGATGGAGGGAGGGTGCAATGATGGGGAAGAGAGATACGGAGATGTTCCTAGAGCTCTCTTTACAGTTTTTCCTCACCTCCACCATTGTAATCCAAAACCATCGAGGTGTGAGCCTCTTCGCCGTCTCTATATATCCTACACCATACCAAGCAAGCTTTCAAGATCAAAGCTTGTGTCCATGTTGGGTAAAACCAATCATCTCCAACCACTGGAGGGCACCCAACCTGTTTTCCTTTTCACATCTTATCGGGGGGGAAAACTGCTGTGAGGATTGATTTGTTAACTGCAGGGATTTGTGATATACAGAAGGTTTGCCATGCAGTATAGATCCAGAAATGTTGACTTTGTTGCCGTCTGTACTCCCAGCTCCTGACCAATAATAGAACATGTGAAAAAATTCAGTCGGGGGTCGCCTTTGCGAGCGTGGAGGCCCGGCTTTGTCGGGGCCAACGATTTGGGTGACTGGGTTCAAGGTCTTTGCTGTCAAACAGCATCAACTATTTAGCACGCTGGGCACCATGGATTACTTTGTGGCTTTGATATAGAAAGCACTGCAAAGAACAGTAATAGGCATATGAAAGCACAAGGTAGATACAGACATCACACAGCGATATCATTTGATCTTGTGAAAGTCAACGGGAAGCAATGAAATGGAAAAAATATTTCATTAACCTGAAATCAGACGTATTTCAAGGCTTCACGTTTTTCCTGAACGTTTTTTAGCTGCCGCGTCTGGACAGCGGCGCCGTCTTCTGTGTGCAGAGCGTGTAACCAAGGCTGACACGTTGAGGAGGCAGCAGTCACCCTGTCCATTAACTCTGAAATCCTGATTCCAGTCTGCCACACTGCAACAGAGCCTCTGCACTTTTGCTGCACTCACAGCGCGCACGCACATACGTCTGCAGCACACACACACAATCCGTCTCAATGTACAAATTCACCCAAAACATGCCCTAAAAGGATATTTTCTGCTTCTGTTTTTTGAAAAGTTGTACTTTTTTTTCCCAGCGATAAGTGAAACTGTATACAGAGAGCTAGGGTGGAAATATTTTTTCCTCTGAGGGAAAATCAGTGGAAAGTGTTTATTTCAAGGGTTTCTCCCTCAGATAACAGATGACACAAGAAGGAGCAAACATCAGAAAGGGGGATTATGACCAAACTGCCTCCCAGAGGGAGCCAATGATAAAGACTAGAGCCTATTTTTAAGTCTAAGCTGGGAGCTGGTGTTGGGGGGGAGGGGGATTAAAATGACAGGTATGAATATCAAGATTGGGTCATCGTGGTGAAAGGACACTCAGTGCTGAGAAGCTGAAACTGATATCTGTGCAGACAGGAATCTACCCAAAATATCTGGTGTTACATTCTTCCTTGGTTTACTCTTTGCTTATTGCAATTGTGTCTCCTGGAGAAATAAATGTGAACTGTCTCACTGACAAGTCTCTCGAGTGAACTTCTGAATTTTCGCAGAATTGCATGTAAACATGTTATTTCAAAGTTATCGGCCTGTGTTACTCAGGGCCGACAAAGTGCAAAGTCAGCCGGAAAACTTTTAATATACTAAAACATAATTACAAAATATTACACATAATGCCTCCAAAAGGCACTGTAACTTCTCTTCATAATGCAATCTGGTGTATTTACAGAGATGAATGCTTATAAAGAGGAGACCTGATTAAAATTGCATGTTGAGCTGCTCTGATGTTATAAAGCTGTAATTACATATTTTATTAGGAATTTTTTTTTTCCAGCTAATAAACATGAAAAAACAGACTTTAATAGATGTGTTGTTGCATTATAGATTGTGATACATAAGACAACGATGAATGCAAGACTCAATAATGGAACAATAAATAATAATTCATATTTTTTTAAATGTATTTTTGTCACGTAACAGTTAATTGTTGCACATGTAATATTGGATATGCTACAGGTATGACCTAAACATTATTTAGATCTTGATGCACAAATAATCACTAGTACACAGGTGTGTGTGCACGCGTTTTATTTTAATTTTCATTATTAATATTATAATTTTGCTTTATTTTTAAAGTAATTATTTTTTTCCATTTCATAGTTACTTCTTTTAAATTTAATTTGTGATTTTTTATATAGGTAGAGACCTTGTATAAGCCCTTCTGGGTTTCTTGCCGCTACCATGCACCTTCTTTTATTGTTATTTCTTTATCTTTTCTTTTTGTCTTATTATTGTTCAAAATAAAAAACTTTTATAGAGTACCAACAAAAGACTTAATGTAATGAGCCCAGCTCTGCTCTCAAATGCAGTTGTTTGATATGTTCTTTTATTTTTTTATGTTTGTTGTTGTTTAATTTTTCTCCTGTTTTCTTATATTCCTATTATATTGATTTGATTTATTTATTTTTAATCTTGCACTGTCAAGAATGCACTTAATTCCGTTGTACATGCGACAATGACAAAAAATATATTTGTATATAGATATTCTATTCTATTCTTTTCTAAATGCATGGTGGAATCCTTACCGTCCTTTCCTAAAATAGCATATTCATTTTGTGATAAATAATGTGTAGGCTCTCCTTTACACAGTTGGATAGCATTGTAAGACATGCGCCCAGGGCGTATTGACCTGCAGCTTAAAAAAAACATTGCCTTATATGGTAATAATTTATGATATGGAAACTGTCAATGTGAAGGTAGCATTTGGAGCCATGAAGGCTCAGAAAGTACCTTCAAGGCTTCCGAAAAAATTGAACAAAGAAGTCTGTCAGCCGGTCCTTTTTTGGTTCTCGCGTTAATAAAAGTTCTGCTGCCCAACTCAAGTCTGGAGTTCTGGTTTGATACAGGCTGTCTTTTTTGGCTTGGTGTGATTATGAATGAGTCTCTCTCTCTTGTGTCTGCCCTTGTATGTCATGTGTTGTTGGTGGAAACATAGCGTCCACTGGGAAAACGGAAAGAGCCTGAGCGTTGCCACTGTGTTATATTAGCCTGCTGAGTGTAGCCTCACACCTCACATCTGTTTCTGCTCTCCGATTTGG